>NC_053023.1:96357360-96397367 GCF_003073215.2 Triticum urartu | reverse complement strand
CTCCGGTTTATATAGACACCGAGGGGGCTAGGGTTACACAGAGTCGGTTACAAGGAAGGAGATCTACATATCCGTATTGCCAAGCTTGCCTTCCACGCCAAGGAGAGTCCCATCCGGACACGGGACGAAGTCTTCAATCTTGTATCTTCATAGTCCAACAGTCCGGCCAAAGGATATGTCCGGCTGTCCGGATACCCCCTAATCCAGGACTCCCTCAATGGGCATCTCCATAGCCCATTGATTAGCCGCGTAAATGTGATACTTTCTCCTTTTTTGTCTTCTCCACACAACCTCCATCATCATATTCTATTCCACCCATAGTGCTATGTCCATGGCTCGTGCTCATGTATTGTATGAAACAATTGCTTGGCCTGTCATCGGGGTTGTGCATTATGGGAGAATTTTGTGTGACGAAAATGAAGCATGGCCAAACTATATGATTTTGTAGGGATGAGCTTTCCTTGGCTATGTTATTTTGAGAAGAAATAATTGCTTGGTTAGTATGATTGAAGTATTATTGTTTTTATGTCAATATTAAACTTTTGTATTGAATCTTTCAGATCTGAATATTCAGGCCATAATAACGAGAATTACATTGAAAATTATGTTAGGTAGAATTCCACATCAAAAATTATGTTATTATCATTTACCTACTCGAGGACGAACAGGAATTAGGCTTGGGGATGCTTGATACGTCTCCAACATATCTATAATTTTTGTTGTTCCATGCTATTATATTATCTGTTTTGGATGTTTAATGGGCTTTAATATGCACTTTTATATTATTTTTGGGACTAACCTATTAACCGAAGGCCCAGTGCAAATTGCTGTTTTTTTGCCTATTTCAGTGTTTCACAGAAAAGGAATATCAAACGGAATCCAAACGGAACGAAACCTTCGCGAGGATCTTTTTTGGAACAAAGCAATCCAGGAGACTTGGAGTACAAGTCTAGAAGTCCGTGAAGCTTCCACTAGGAAGGGGGGCGCCCCCACCCTCATGGGCCCCACGGAGCTCCACCGACGTACTTCTTTTGCCTATAAAGACCCATATACCCTAAAAACATCCAGGAGAGCCACGCAACCACTTTTCCACCGCCGCAACCTTCTGTACCCGTGAGATCCCATTTGGGGCCTTTTCCGGCGATCTGCCGGAGGGGGATTCGATCACGGAGGGCTTCTACATCAACACCATAGCCTCTCCGATGATGTGTGAGTAGTTTAACACAGACCTTCGAGTCCATAGTTATTAGCTAGATGGCTTCTTCTCTCTCTTTGATCTTCAATACAAAGTTCTCCTCAATGTTCTTGGAGATCTATTCGATGTAATACTCTTTTGCGGCGCGTTTGCCGAGATCCAATGAATTGTGGGTTTATGAATTTGATTATCTATGAATATTATTTGGTTCTTCTCTGAATTCTTATATGCATGATTTGATATCTTTGCAAGTCTCTTTGAATTATCAGTTTAGTTTGGCCTACTAGATTGATCTTTCTTGCAATGGGAGAAGTGCTTAGCTTTGGGTTCAATCTTGCGGTGTCCTTTCCCAGTGACAGCAGGGGAAGCAAGGCACGTATTTTATTGTTGCCATCGAGGATAAAAAGATGGGTTTTATACCATATTGCTTGAGTTTATCCCTCTACATCATGTCATCTTGCCTAATGCGTTACTCTGTTCTTATGAACTTAATACTCTAGATGCATGCTGGAGAGCGGTCGATGTGTGGATTAATAGTACTAGATGCAAAATCATTTCGGTCTACTTAACACGGACGTGATGCCTATATTCATGATCATTGCCTTAGATATCATCACAACTACGCGCTTTTCTATCAATTGCTCGGCAGAAATTTGTTCACCCACCGTAATACATGCTATCATGAGAGAAGTCACTAGTGAAACCTATGGCCCCCGGGTCTACTTTACATCATATAAGTTTCCGATCTACAATTCTAGTTCACTATTTATTTTCTTTTGCAATCTTTATTTTCCAATCTATACAACAAAAATACCAAAAATATTTATCTTATTATCTTTATCAGATCTCACTTTTGCAAGTGGCCATGAAGGGATTGACAACCCCTTTATCGCGTTGGTTGCAAGGTTCTTGATTGTTTGTGTAGGTACTAGGTGACTTGCGTGTAGTCTCCTACTGGATTGATACCTTGGTTCTCAAAAACTGAGGGAAATACTTACACTACTTTGTTGCATCACCCTTTCCGCTTCAAGGGAAAATCAACGCATGCTCAAGAGGTAGCATCAAGCCAGTGACGATGGAGACCATGACGGTGCTTTGGAGATGGAAACCAAAGGCACAAGATGATGATGGCCATATCATGTCACATATTATGATTGCATGTGATGTTTATCGTTTATGCATCTTATTTTGCTTAGTGCGATGGTAGCATTATAATATGATCCCTTTACTAAAATTTCAAGGTATAAGTGTTCTCCCCGAGTATGCACCATTGCGAAAGTTCTTCGTTTTGAGACACCACGTGATGATCGGGTGTGATAGAATCTACGTTCACATACAATGGGTGCAAGACAGTTTTGCACATGCGGAATACTCGGGTCAAACTTGACGAGCCTAGCATGTACAAACATGGCCTCGGAACACTGGAGACCGTAAGGTCGAACATGAATCGTATAGTAGATATGATCAACATAGAGATGTTCACCATTGATGACTACTCCCTCTCACGTGATGATCGGACATGGTTTAGTTGATTTGGATCACGTAATCATCTAGATGACTCGAGGGATGTCTATCTAAGTGGAGTTCTTAAGTAATATGATTAACTGAACTTAATTTATCATGAACTTAGTCCTGATAGTATTTGCATATCTATGTTGTAGATCAATAGCTCGCGATATAGCTCCTGTATAATTTTGATATCTTCCTAGAGAAAAATAAGTTTAAAGATGATAGTAGCAATGATGCGGACTGGGTCCATGATCTGAGGATTATCCTCATTACTGCACAGAAGAATTATGTCCTTGATGCACCGCTAGGTGACAGACCTATTGCAGGAGCAGATGCAGATGTTATGAACGTCTGGCAAGCTCAAAGTGATGACTACTTATAGTTTAGTGCACCATGCTTTACGGCTGTAGCGACCCGAGCTCAAACGGTCAAGTCTGTGTGCTTCAGTGTCATCCCTGGATCGGTAATGCTGACACACACAGTACTCGAGGATTTATAACAGAGTAGCAATCACACACTTATTACATCGAATGTCTCAAAAGAGAACTTATTACAATAATATGGCTTAAGGCCATCTAATACGATAACAGCGGAAGGCTTGGAAGATAAAGTGAGTCCATCAACTCCAACGGCATAGCTGAGCTGCACGGCAACGACCTAACGAACCTTACTCCTCGTCTGAAAAGTCTGCAACATAATACGTTGCAGCCCGAAAATGGGTCAGCACATGGAATATGCTGGCAAAGTAACACAGTAGAGCAAGAACAGAATAATGCTATCACTACATGCATATTTGGCTGGTGGAAAGCTCTATGGTTATAGTTTTTGCGAAAAGCCAATTTTTCCCTACAACAAAGGAATAGATTTTAATTTAACTATCATGGTAGTTGAAACATCATTGAGAAGGTTCCTCCAACTCAATCCCAATTAAAGTAATTATCAACCCAACAATATTAATTTAGAGTGATGAGATACTTAAGATACTCCAAGTACTAGATACTCAAGATGTCCATAACCGGGGACACGCTAACCATGATTAGTTTGTACACTCTGCAGAGGTTTGCGCACTTTTCCCCACAAGACTCGATCGCCTCCACTTGAATTTCTCGCACTACATGGTGTTTGAGAAACGGATGACCGAGACACAGTCTTTCAGAAACATTAACTCTCTACTCCGGGCAGACCATACCAAACCTACAACCCACTACCTGCTGATCCACCTCTTCAAGAGCTTCACGTAACTTACTCAACTATGCTAGAGCCCATAATAGCTTGTGGCTGCACACGGAAGTTTCTAGCATGAATCAATCTCAGTTCCCTTTGAGCCTGGGTGGCGGTCCATAGGAAGATCACACGGGTACTCCGGATTTCCAAAAATATAGGCAACACTAGGTACTCCATGTGCCTCAATCCACCCAGATGTGTATTTAAGTTGCCACCTTAAGTTGAACCACTAATTATCAATCTCACATCTGTCATGGATTTCACTCACCCAAACCTCGTCTACGCGCATAGCATAGCAATATAAGCAATTCGTAAGTAACCCCCAAGGGTTTGAATGTAACAGGGCAATAGGTTCTACCTCATCAACTACTTCCCAACCCACATGTTAATAACACCCTAGTCATGCAATGTTTGAGGATTGGAACTAATGCATAAAAACTGGGTGATAAAGGGGTATGATCAAAGTGTTACTTGCCTTGCTGATGATCCGCGTAACCTAGAGACTCCAAATAACTCGCTTCGCACTCCAGGAATTCTATCGCAAACAAACAATAGCATACATAAGCAATCAAGCAAAGAAGCACGGGTAAAACTCAAATAAGAAGATTTAACCAGAAAGTTCAACTTAAGAACTCCGGTTTGCAAAAAGAATCAAATCGAACGGAGCAACGAAACTCAACGGCGAAAGAAAACAAGATCCGTTTACTAATCTGGACCTAGGTTAAATTTTACAGTAGCAAAAACTTGTTCAAGTTGGTTAAGCGGAAAGAGGGTCTCGAGACGAAGATCTAGGCGCTTGAATCGCCTAATTCCGACTAACGAGCGGAAAGATAAACTAGAACGAAAATCGGATCAGAAATCGCGATCAAAAATAATTGTGAAATAGTCCGATAAAAAAACTGACGAACAGGCTAACGAACGAGCATTCGTTATATATAACTAACGAGCGAAAACCGTTCGTTAAAACGAACGTACGGACGAACGTCCACTAAAAAGAAAAAAACCAGGAAAACCGGTGAAGCGAAAAAAACGAACTAGGGTTTTCTTTTAAAAAACCAGATCGTTTTTTTAAACCAGCGACTACCTCGTCGGTCCGGCGAGGCACGGCGGCGTCGGCGAGGCGAGGTGCGACAGTGGGCGAGGCGGCGGCGGCACGGCACGGCAGCGGGCGGCTGCGGCTGCGGCTGCGAGGTGAGGCGAGGCGACGATGGTGGGTGGTGGTGGTGGCGGGGGGAGTATATAAGGAGGGGGTGTGCCTTGGGAAGGGGCAAAGGCGGCGGGGAGGAGTCCTAGCCGGACTCCTCGAGTCGGACGGCGGCGGCGCGGCCGGTCTCCTGGAAGAGATGGCGCGCAGGGGGTGGGCCGGTGGCTGGGCTTCGGCCCAGTTAGCCCCTGCGCAACTCTGTTTTTTAAAACAATTCCACCGAACATAAAAAAATCCTAGAAAATAAAATAAAAATCTAAAAATTCCAAAACAAATTTTCACCGTCTAAATGAAATATGTAGAACGAGATGCACATTTTCTTGGCCCTAAAATGAAATTTTGAAAACGTGCAATTTTTCTAATGCAAATAAAATCCAAATAAAAAAAATATTTGATTTTAATATTTTGCCCCCAATATTTCATTTATTTTGGAAAAGTCATATTATCCCCTCTCATATATTTTTAATATGAAATATTTTCGGAGAGAAAAATAATTAAAACCAAAAATCCTCGTTTCAAAATTTGATAAAACCAAATTTGAAAACCGGGGAAATCCCCAAGTCTCTCCGAGGGTCCTTGAGTTGCTTAGGATTTCGAGGATCGAGACAAAATGCAATAAAATATGATATGCAAGAATGATCTATGTATAACATTCCAAATTGAAATTTTGGGATGTTACAACGGCTTAGAACCGGGACTTCAAAAATGTTTTGAACACCACGGAGCATATGAGATGTTCCAAGAGCTGAAATTGGCATTTCATACTCATGCCCATGTCGAGAGATTTTAGACCTCTGACAAGTACTTTGTCTACAAGATGGAGAAAAATACCTCAGGTAGTGAGAATGTGTTGGGGAGCGTAATAATTTCAGAAAAATTCCTACACACACGCGAGATCTATCATGGTGATGCATATCAACGAGGGGAAGAGTCGTGTCCACGTACCTCGTTAGAATAGCGGAAGTGTTATGACAACGCGGTTGATGTTAGTCGTACGTCTTCACGATCGACGATCCTAGTACGAAAGTACGGCCACCTCGCGATATGCACACGTCGGCTCGGGTGACGTCCCACGAACTCTCGATCCAGCTGAGTGTCGAGGGAGATCTTTGTCAGCACGACGGCGTGATGATGACAGTGATAATGAAGCTACCAACGCAGGGCTTCGCCTAAGCACTACGACGATATGACCGAGGTTGGATTTATGGTGGAGGGGGCACCGCACACGGCTAAGGGATCAATTGATCAACTTGTGTGTCTAGGGTGCCCCCTGCCCCCGTATATAAAGGAGCAAGGGGGAGGACGGCCGGCCCTTGGGGCGCGCCATGAGAGGAGTCCTCCTCCTAGTAGGAGTAGGACTCCCCTTTCCTAGTCCTTCTAGGAGGGGGAAAGGAAGGAGGAGAGGGAGAAGGAAAGGGGGGCGCCCCTGTCGTGGTTGTAAGTCTGATAGTAATGTAGGGGGTAAGTATGGAGAGGCGAGGTCTTAGCTATGGAGAGGTTGTAAGGACGCAATGTTTACGAGTTCAGGCCCTTCTCGGAGGAAGTAAAAGCCCTACGTCTCGGAGCCCGGAGGCGGTCGACTGGATTATGTGTGTATGAGTTAGAGAGGTGCGAACCCTTGTCTCGGAGGAGGGGGGTGGATTATATAGAGTGCGCCAGGACCCCGGCCAGCCCACGTTACGAAGGGTTCAATGTACATTAAGGCAGGGCGTTTTTGGTAACGCTAGTAATAAAGTGCTATGATGACCATAAAAGCTACTTAATGACCGACCGTTAGCGTGCGGGGCGCCTTTAGGTCTCCTGGCCGTCGAGTGGTTGGGTCTTGGTCGAGTGATTGCTTCTTGGTCGAGTGTCTTCGAGTCTGTCGAGTGGGACACCTTCAAGTCGATTGAAAGGCGATTTCTTCTAGAGATGTCCTTGGGTAGGGCAGTTAGGGCAGGTCCATGACCCTACCCTAGGTTCATAGCTTCATCATTAGCCCCCGAATGGATCGAGGTTTGAGTGGGGAAGGAGTTGAGGACCTCTCCGACTCATTTTTCATGCCGTGAGCATATCTTGCTTCGGGTCAATGGACCCAAGTGATGACAGCAACTTCCTTTTCAGTCGCCTTGATCCATTCTTAATTCTTCGTCGAGTGAGTTTCTTTACCTGTAAGGTTCTGAGTGACGGTGCGGAGGAGATCTTTTAGTCTGACAAGTTTGTTTGCTGCCCGCGGATTTAGTGGGATACGAATTTCGGGAAGCGCGTGGGACGGGAGAGGCCGTAGTAATTGGATGGGATGGAGCGGAGCCACCTCGATCCTCGCGCCACCTTTTTCGCCATGTATCGCTTGCGCGGTCGTTACGGGATTTGACGGAGCCATCTGGGCCTACCTGTCAGCCACTCGGAAGCGGCCTCATATAAGGCGTTGGACCGGAGTCCCCCAAACAGTGCGCCCCATTACTTCTTCTCCTTCTCACGCCTCTCGGCTGCGCTTGCTCTCGCCCTAGCGCCACCGCACCACACGCGTCTCATCGGTGACAATGGTGAAGGAGAGGACATCGGCTCTGGAACGGGCGAAGAAGGCGACGGCGAAATCGAAGGGGAAGGCGACGAGCCAGGGCGGATCTTCCTCGCGGACTGGCCTGCCGAGGGGTTGGATCTAGGGCGACTAGATCCACTCGAGGCCCAACGGGGAGCAAGAGCAAGCTCTGGAAGGCGAGGCGAGTGGTGGCGAAAGTGGCGAGTGGACTTTCCGATGGTGAAGGGGATGGAGGAAGCGACGACTCGAGTGATGAGGAAGAAGTTGAACCGCCTCCTCGCATAGAGAGACGATCCAAGCTTGACCAGGATCGGCCGAGTGCCCGCGACAAGGCGACTGCTTAGGCTGGTCAGTCTTCGAAGCGTCCTCAGATCTCTTCACCAACCACGACTGAGAAGGCGCCAAAGCATCCCAAAGTTGGCAGAACCGAAGACTCGGAAGGCGCTACGAAGATCAAGATGATATCCCTGTCGCCTCCGTGTGTGAGTGTCTCTCCTTGTATTCACTCGACGCCCCATGCTGTTTGTTTTTCTTGTTTTAACTGGACGAACTTTGGAATTGTTAGCACTGCCACTTCCGGGACCTCAGCTTACAGGGATGATGATGAGGTGATGGAGGATGCGGTCACTTCTAATCCGGGTATGATTTCTGCCATACTATCTTTCTTTGGTCGATTCAACTGCATCGTGCATCACTGGGTGACGTGATTTTGGCAATTTGAACTTTGTACAGCTCCCAACATTATTGACCTCCCTGATGATGATGAAGAGCCCGAGAGGTCTTTGACGAGGAAGAGTAGGCGAGCTCCTGTAAGTGAGGCGCTACAGTCGACGCCGAGGGCGGAACCAGTCGTTCAGGACACTGGTGACGTCAATCGGGGTTCTGTTACCTTCGCGGAGCCCCTGTCGAGTGCCTTGCCTTCTTCTTCGACCGCTCAGGCCCCTGTCGACCCGCCTTCACTTTTTGCAACCCATCATGTCCCGGAGGACGAGGTGAATGCTGCTAGGGAAGCCATACGCCAGGCGGGCATTATGATGGAGAAGATGAAGACGGTGCGGGACGCCAGCCAAGCCGCCTATGATGCCAGCTCGGCTCTCCAGAGCAATGTTCAGGTTAGTTGGTCGCCGCTTGTTCTGTTAGGATATGCTATCTGAAGATTCTTTCCGAAAATCTTTTCATCTGTACACCCACTGGGTGTGTCGATTGAATTTTTTGGACTAGTGGGGGATGCTGAGTGCACCCACTGGGTGTAGTCCCGAGGCTACGACGGACTGTGGCAGTCGACCGTAGTCTTTGTATTTTGTCGAGTAAAACCGAACTGGTAGTTTGTTTCTTCTGCTCGAGCGATCGAGTGGAATCAGAACCGGTGGGGGCACGCAAAGTGCACCCACTGGGTGTAGTCCCCGAGACCGCGGTCGACTGCGGGCAGTCGACTGTGGTCTGAGTTCTACTTTGTCTCTTTTTTTTGAACTCGACTCCGGCGGGCCGGTCGAGTGGAATCAGAACCGGTGGGGGCACGCAAAGTGCACCCACTGGGTGTAGTCCCCGAGACTATGGTGGACTGCGGGCAGTCGACTATAGTCTTAGTATTTGTCTTTTTGCTGTGGAATAATTTCTCCCCTTTGATTTCAGAAATCTTGTGATCTTGGAGCTCGCTTCGCTGATTTGGAAAGTCAGCAGATTCAACTGAAACTTGACTTGGAGCTGGCCAGGACAGAACTGCAGACGGTCAGAGACGGCGCCGCCGGTAAGACAAGTCTGTCGACTGGTCAGTTTTAGGCCCGAGCACCCTTCTGCTATTTCTGAATCAATCATCATTTCTTTGCAGAAAAACTGAGAGAGCTTTGGCGAAAAAGGATCAGGATTTGTCTGCTGCCCAGAAGGAGGCTGACGACAGGACCGCTCTGGCCGAACAGAAGCTGGCTTCAGTCGGCCAGTTGGAAGAAGAGAATACCAGGCTGAAGACTGCTCTGAATGAAGCCAACAGGGAGTGCACACGTTGGAAGAAGGAGAACCTCAACCTGAAAAAAGATGGAAGGCGTCGCTCGTAGGAGGGACGATCTGGAGAGCTACCTGAGGAGCCTTGCCAAGAAGTTGTATATCAAGCTTGAAGGTGCACATTTAGTTCCGACTGATTTTTTTTGTGTCGACTCAGTGTATGAAAATTGACTTATCCTTGGATCGTGAATGCAGAGTTTTGCCAGAACTTTGAAGAGGAGACTGGGCGGATCGAACCAGGTTTGGATCCAATCAACTCTCCCGTGAAAGATGAAGCTGCCATGAATTTGCTCCGACTGGAATCTCGCATTGACGGTGCCGTGGACTACTTGGCTCGACTGAAGGTCGCCATGTCACGGATCGACCCGGCACTTTGGCCAGAGGCTACGCTCCAAAACGATCTCGAGTCTCTGATGACTCGACTTAACGGAATCCCTGACCGAGTGCAGGAGTGGAAGAAGTCTTCTGCTCGGTGTGGCGCTGATGTGGCTCTGTCCTTGGTTCGTGTCCACTGCAAGGAGGTGCGACAAGACAAGCTGGCAGCAATCAAGGTCGCCAACACCCAGAAGCATGACTTCCGAACCTTTATGGAGACTTTCATCGCTGCAGCCACTCGGATAGCCGACGGCGTCGACCTGGATGAGTTCGTCGAGCCTGCCAGCCCTCCTCCCGCGGAGTGAACAAACTCTTATGTCCCACCTTAAATTTGCCTCGGAATGCCGAGTGGTTTTTGTAACCGTTAAACTTTTTCGGGTCGCATGCCCGAGTACCTCGATCCGTGATCCAAAACCTTTAGGATTTTATCTGAACTGGTTTACCGTTGAATATCTTTATGAATCTCCTGCTGAGTGAACCCAATCTTTATTCGAGACAACTTTCTGTATTCGTAGCACAGCTCCGAAGGAGGGGGAAGTAGTCGACCCATGCCTTGTATTTGTGGCAAAGCTCCCAGGGGCGGGCAGCGGTCGACCCACACCCTGTTACTGCAGAGTGGGACGGAGCGCACATTATATTTGGCGAAGCTCTCCAGGAGAAGGTGGCAGTCGACCAGCCCCTCGTCGTCCTTGAGGATTGAGATGTGTTTGGGAGAACTTAGGAGAGTACTGGACTGCAGCTAAGCCCCTGAGTGGGAGTATTGCTCTGCACTCGGTAGGGTTTTTTCAAACTTAGGCGAGTGCCTGACTGCAGCTAAGTCTCTAGGTGGGAGAACTTAGGCGAGTACTGGACTGCAGCTAAGCCCCCGAGTGGGAGGGTTGCTCTCCACTCGGTAGGATTTTTCAAACTTAGGCGAAGTGCCTGACTGCAGCTAAGTCTCTGAGTGGGAGAACTTAGGCGAGTACTGGACTGCAGCTAAGCCCCGAGTGGGAGGGTTGCTCTCCACTCGGTAGGATTTTTCAAACTTAGGCGAGTGCCTGACTGCAGCTAAGTCTCTGAGTGGGAGAACTTAGGCGAGTACTGGACTGCAGCTAAGCCCCCGAGTGGGAGGGTTGCTCTCCACTCGGTAGGATTTTTCAAACTTAGGCGAGTGCCTGACTGCAGCTAAGTCTCTAGTGGGAGAACTTAGGCGAGTACTGGACTGCAGCTAAGCCCCCGAGTGGGAGGGTTGCTCTCCACTCGGTAGGATTTTTCAAACTTAGGCGAGTGCCTGACTACAGCTAAGTCTCTGAGTGGGAGAACTTAGGCGAGTACTGGACTGCAGCTAAGCCCCCGAGTGGGAGGATTGCTCTCCACTCGGTAGGATTTTTTCAAACTTAGGCGAGTGCCTGACTGCAGCTAAGTCTCTAGTGGGAGAACTTAGGCGAGTACTGGACTGCAGCTAAGCCCCCGAGTGGGAGGTTGCTCTCCACTCGGTAGGATTTTTTCAAACTTAGGCGAGTGCCTGACTGCAGCTAAGTCTCTGAGTGGGAGAACTTAGGCGAGTACTGGACTGCAGCTAAGCCCCCGAGTGGGAGGGTTGCTCTCCACTCGGTAGGATTTTTCAAACTTAGGCGAGTGCCTGACTGCAGCTAAGTCTCTGAGTGGGAGAACTTAGGCGAGTACTGGACTGCAGCTAAGCCCCCGAGTGGGAGGGTTGCTCTCCACTCGGTAGGATTTTTCAAACTTAGGCGAGTGCCTGACTGCAGCTAAGTCTCTAGGTGGGAGAACTTAGGCGAGTACTGGACTGCAGCTAAGCCCCCGAGTGGGGGTTGCTCTCCACTCGGTAGGATTTTTCAAACTTAGGCGAGTGCCTGACTGCAGCTAAGTCTCTGAGTGGGAGAACTTAGGCGAGTACTGGACTGCAGCTAAGCCCCCGAGTGGGAGGGATTGCTCTCCACTCGGTAGGATTTTTTCAAACTTAGGCGAAACGGATTCGCAGCTAAGCCACCCGCTGGGGGATTTCTTACGCAAACAAAAACAATAATAATCACTGGGAAAATTATAACGCTCTTGTCTTTGATAAATAAACTACAGGAGTTTTTCTTATTACATCTCATCCGAGTGAGAATTCAAGTATAAAAGGGGCGGAGTAGCTCCGCATTCCAGGCTCGTGGCTCATCAATCTGGCGATCGACATTGTAGAGGTGGTATGCTCCATTGTGGAGGACTCTGGTGACTATGAAGGGGCCTTCCCAAGTAGGAGCAAGCTTGTGTGGTTTCTGCTGATCCACTCGAAGGACTAAGTCTCCTTCTTGGAAGGCTCGGCTCTTCACGTTTCTGGCATGGAATCGACGCAAGTCTTGCTGATAGATGGTCGATCGGATCAGGCCATTTCTCTTTCTTCTTCTAGGAGGTCGACTGCGTCCTGCCGGGCTTGTTCTGCTTCATCTTCTGAGTAGAGCTCGACTCTGGGAGCGTTGTGAAGCAGGTCACTCGGTAAGACTGCCTCGGCTCCGTAGACCAGAAAGAATGGGGTTCTTCCGGTCGATCGATTCGGGGTTGTCCTCAATCCCCAAAGGACTGATGGGAGCTCGTCGACCCATGCACCTGCTGCGTGCTTGAGATCGCGCATCAATCGGGGTTTCAGTCCTTTGAGAATTAGGCCATTTGCCCTTTCTGCTTGTCCATTCGACTGGGGGTGAGCGACCGAAGCATAGTCGACCCGAGTGCCCTGAGAGGCGCAAAAGGCCCTGAACTTCGGAATCGAAGTTTGACCCATTGTCCGTGATGATTACTGTGCGGAACTCCATATCTGAATATCAACTCTCTGATGAAACTGATAGCGGTGCAAGCATCGAGATTCTTGATAGGCTTGGCTTCAATCCATTTGGTGAACTTGTCGACTGCTACCAGCACATGAGTGAAGCCGCTCCTGCCTGTTCTCAGTGGCCCAACCATGTCCAGCCCCCAAACAGCGAAGGGCCAGACGAGTGGAATGGTTTTCAGGGCTGACGCGGGCTTGTGCGGCATATTGGAGTAATACTGACACCCTTCACATTTGTCGACTATCTCTTTAGCCATCTCATTGGCCCTTGGCCAGTAGAACCCCGCTCGGTATGCTTTAGCCACAATGGTCCGAGAGGACGCATGATGACCACAGGTCCCCGAGTGGATATCGTTAAGGATCATCTGACCTTCTTCTGGTGTGATACACTTCTGGCCGACCCCAGTCGCGCTTTCCCTATATAACTGTCCCTTTATGACTGTAAAGGCCTTGGATCGACGGACGATCTGTCGAGCCTCTTCTCGTCTTCTGGGAGTTCTTTCCTTAGGATGTACGCGATGTACGGTTCTGTCCAGACGGGAGTGATAACCAGCACTTCCATTATCAGATCGACCACAGCTGGAACTTCAACTTCAGTCGGATCCGTGGCGCTTTTTGGCTGCGGGGCCTCTTCCGTGAAGGGATCCTCCTGGACTGATGGTGTGTGGATGTGTTCCAAAAACACATTGCTGGGAATGGCTTCTCTTTTGGAACCTATTTTTGCCAAATCATCAGCTGCTTGATTTTTCAGTCGGGGTATGTGATGAAGCTCTAACCCCTCGAATTTCTTCTCCAGCTTTCTCACTGCATTGCAATAACCAGTCATGGCTGGACTTCTGACATCCCATTCCTTCATCACCTGATTAACCACCAAATCTGAGTCGCCATAGACCATGAGGCGACGGACGCCGAGTGAGATGGCCATGCGCAACCCATATAAAAGTGCTTCATATTCTGCCTCGTTATTGGAGGAATCAAAATGGATTTGAAGAACATATCTGAGTTTATCTCCTCTGGGGGAGACCAACACCACTCCGGCACCGGAACCACTCAGCATCTTGGAGCCGTCGAAGAACATAGTCCAATGCTCCGAGTGAATCTGAGTCGGCAGCTGCTGTTCAATCCACTCGGCGACGAAATCTGCGATTGCTTGGGACTTGATAGCTTTCTTTGCCTCAAACTTGATATCAAGGGGAAGGAGTTCAATCGCCCATTTTGCCACTCGACCAGTTGCATCCCTGTTATGCAGGATCTCTGATAATGGAGCGTCGCTGACGACTGTAATGGAATGATCAGAGAAGTAGTGAGCAACTTTCTTGGTGGTCATATAAATCCCATATACAAGCTTCTGATAGTGAGGATATCTTTGCTTCGATGGGGTCAAGACTTCAGAAATATAATATACTGGGCGCTGAACTTTGAAGGTTTTCCCTTCTTCTTCCCGCTCGACCGTAAGTACCGTACTGACGACTTGTCCTGTGGCTGCAATGTAAAGCAGCAAAGGCTCTTTGCTGATTGGGGCAGCAAGCACCGGCTGGGTGGAGAGCAGAGCTTTGAGCTCTGCAAACGCTGCATCAGCTTCGGGAGTCCACTCGAACTTGTCGACTTCTTCATCAATCGGTAAAGAGGTAATGCCTTTTCACCGAGACGAGATATGAATCGACTTAGGGCGGCCAAACAACCAGTAAGCTTCTGGACGTCGTGCACTCGCACAGGGCTTTTCATTCGGAGTATAGTGCCAACTTTTTCTGGATTGGCGTCGATTCCCCGTTCGGAAAGAAAACCGAGTAACTTTCCGCCAGGGACTCCGAATGTACACTTTGATGGATTAAGCTTGATATCATACCTCCTGAGGTTGGCAAAGGTTTCAGCAAGGTCAGTCAGCAGGTCGGAACCCTTCCGTGACTTGACCACAATATCATCCATGTATGCTTCCACGTTCCGACTGATTTGAGTGAGTAAACACTTCTGAATCATCCTCATGAATGTGGCTCCGGCATTCTTGAGGCCGAACGGCATGGTAACATAACAGAAGCACCCGAATGGAGTGATGAAAGCTGTCTTGATCTCGTCAGGTCCATACAGACGGATCTGATGGTACCCGGAATAGGCGTCTAAAGAAAGACAGTCGCTCACATCCCGCAGTCGAGTCGACTATCTGGTCGATGCGGGGGAGAGGAAAATGATCTTTCGGGCAGGCCCGATTGATATGTTTAAAGTCAATGCACATGCGAAGTGACTTGTCCTTCTTGGGGACCATGACAACATTGGCGAGCCACTCGGAGTGGTAGATTTCTCGGATGAACTCCGCTGCTAAGAGCCGAGCCACCTCTTCGCCAATAGCTTTTCTCTTTTGGACGGCGGACCGTCGAAGATGTTCCTTGACAGGTTTTACTTTTGAGTCGACTCTCAGGCGATGCTCAGCCAGCTCCCTGGGAACACCTGGCATGTCAGAAGGCTTCCATGCGAAGATGTCCCAGTTCTCACGGAGGAACTGGATGAGCGCTTCTTCCTATTTGGAGTCGAGTGTTGTCGAGATATGAGTCGGGCGGCGCTGGGGTCGGTCGGGTGGATGTGAGCTGTCTTCGTGTCGCCAGTCGACTGGAAAGCTGACTCTGTAGCGGGCTTCTTGGCTCGCAACAGATCACTCGGGTCTGCAGTCTTCTGGTGATTCCTGCAACTCCACCACTGCCATCTGTGCGTCGGCGATCTTCGAACCCTTCTGAAAACATTCTTCCGCTTTCTTCCGATTGCCCGTAATGGTGATCACACCTTTGGGGCCAGGCATCTTCAATTTGAGATACACGTAACATGGTCGGGCCATGAAGCGTGCATAAGCCGGCCTGCCCAAAATAGCGTGATAGGCACTCTGGAAGTCTACAACTTCAAATGTCAATTTTTCTTTGCGGTAATTCTTGGAATCACCGAAAACCACATCAAGAGCAATCTGGCCGAGTGATTCAGCCTTCTTCCCAGGAATGACTCCATGGAAACTCATGTTGCTGGCACTGAGTCTGGACATCGGAATGCCCATCCCCTTCAACGTCTCAGCGTATAATATGTTCAAACCACTGCCACCATCCATCAGGACTTTGGTCAGTCGAGTGCCTTCAACAACTGGGTCGACCACCAAAGCTTGCCTCCCAGGGGTGGCGATGTGTGTTGGGTGGTCGGACTGGTCGAATGTTATGGCAGTCTGAGACCATTTCAGGTAACTAGGTGTCGCCGGAGCGACCATATTCACCTCTCGGTTAATAACTTTCAGTCGACTTTTGCTCTCAACATCAGCAAAAATCATCAGGGTGGAATTGACTTGAGGGTATCCGTCATCACTGTCCTCTTTGTCCTCGACCTTGTCTGACTCCTTTTCCTTCCCTTGGGCTGCTTGCCCTGGAACTGCTGGATCAAGAGTCGACACTGCCGAGTGGTATGTTTCGGGTAAATAAAATTACCCTCTTCATCTTTCTTCGTGTGGACGAGACACGGTAAGTCCAACACATCATTTCCCTCCTGGTCTTTAACCTTTTTGGGGTTCCAAGGCCCTTTAGGTTTCCCTTTAGACTTTCCTTGGGCCAAAGCTAAGGCTTCCCCGGGAGCCGCTGGCTCGGCTTTCTGATGAGGACATGACTACCTTGTATACGACCAAAAATATTGCATGTTTCTGTGTCCAATGACTTATTGCATGTTTGCTTATTTAAGCATGTTGTAGCATGTAAATTTGATGCAAGTAAGGTTTATTCATCGAAGTTAGGATGGTTTAATGATGAACATTGCCAATCTTTTGAAGAGAATAAGAGCTTCACTTATATGTGCAAACTGAGTTCCAATATTTTCATGCCTTCTACTTCTTGTGATAATTTTTTGGCTTTAGATTTTATGAACAATGAAAGTTACTCATGTATACATGTGACATATGTGCAAAAATCAAGGGAAGTTAAAATGGATGACATATACATATACAACATGTACACCTTGTCTCTTTAGTTAGCCACATTTCAGATTAAGCAATGCCGAGGACGGCTTTGTTTTCAAAAAGGGGAGGATGATGAGGACATGACTACCTTGGATACGACCAAAAATATTGCATACATGCATATTTGTCAGGTGATTTCTAATGCAAACTATTCAATAATCTATTTATGTATCCAGAACAAAAATACTTCACACACTTTTGTGTTTTGTCTAATTGCAGGTGTATGGGACATTTGTACAATCCACATATGAAGACAAGGGAAAAGGAGAAGTTTAGGTTGTGTTCAAAAAGTCCTCTCACGTCACTTTTGGGCCAAGAGAAGATAGAGTCCAAGTCTCTCACGTTCTGGATTCAGATTCAGACTGCACAGACATACCTGAGTCAAAACGCCAACAACTTTTTCATACGGACTCCGAATTGGGTGATTTGTTTTTTGTTGGAAACTAGATTTCGTGCTCTTTCCAACCCAATTGGATTCACCTTCAAATTCGTCCGGAGCGTTGAGTTACGGACGAAACAATCTGACGTTGCAGCAGAATCCGAGTCAAACTACAAGCCCAAAGGTGTTGCATCACCTCCACTTGGGCCCATGAGCCTTGTACGACTTAGGGTTAGTTTTAGGCTGCCTTGGGACGTCCTCCCACCTCCTTGGCCGCCACCCCTTGCTCCTATATAAGTAGATCCATCTAGTAGCTTTTTCCTTGGGATTTGTTTAGTTAAAAGTTAGCCATTGCAACTTCGTGTACTTCGTTTGTGTCCAACGACCAGACCAAGACCGCTTCCGATCCCCACCATTATCAATACTTCATATATATTTGCAATATTCAGATTGCTTTATCATATTCTTGCTCGTTCTTCGATTGCTTGCAGGAATAGACCTTCGTGGTCAGGCTGACCGTGCTTCCAGCATCGTCAGTAACCTCAGGAGATTGGTTTAGCGATTGCTAAGGCGCAACGTCGTGCACGTTTGTAGTCGGATCGTCAAAGTCGTCTCCACCAAATCGATAGTTATCATCTCATCGAAAGATCGGGACCCTCGCCTCTATCAAGTGGTATCAGTTTTCAGGTTGCTCGGTGAGAATTTCCAGTTTTCCTAGATTAGATTTATTTTCTTACCTATTGTCCAAGAAAGTCACAAAAAAGAGTTAGATCTATTCGTCCTTGGTCCAAGCCAGTCTGAGCCTTTGCAATTTTCTTTTCATTGCTTGCATAGTTGAATTATCGGTTGCATCGTCGTGTCGAGTTGCTGGTCTTAGTGTCTAGTTCGTTTAGAGTTTCGAGTTCTGTTCACATTAGTCACGCCACCGCTGCATCATTATCTCTTCCGCTGTCCACCACCCATCCATCAATTTTCACCACGACTACCCACCATTCATTGTCATAATAATAGTTGAGATCTCACATCTTCACTTGATCCAATCTTGATGAGGACATCAATACCATTGTTACACCCACAGCCCCTACTGTTACATATACTGGACCAATTACTAGAGCTCGCGCACGCCAATTAAATTACCAGGTACTTTCGTTTCTTGGTAATGATTCTAATGTTCATGAGATTATGATGCTGCCTAAATTGGATACATTTGTTTTGCTTTCAAATGAAGGGCCTAGCTTGGAGAAGGATGAACATTGGAGCAAGAACACGCATGAAGTTGATGGCATGCGCAAGGGGATCAAGAACGGAGTTACAAGTGATGATTTTAGGACTTTGAACCCGCCATAAGGAGTGCATGAAGCCATGGACGAAATATACAAGATGCCACTTCATAATATTCGTCCATAGGCTATTCTAGGTGCTGCGTCACCTTATTAATGGGCCAGGCCCATGTAATTTCGAAATACTTAAGTATAGGCTATTTTTAGAGTCCGTATGTGTGGGGAAACAAGAGTTAGGGTTGGTTTCGGACCCCACCACTCAAGGGCCACGAAATTCCCCCCTCTTCCTCCATATATATAGCCCTTAGGGCGTCGTTTAGACTTTGGGTTTTGTTTAGATTAAAAGTTCGCCATAGCTGCAACTTCGCGTACTTGTTTGTGTCAACGACCAGACCAAGACGTCACAGAACCCCACCTTGATCAATAAAGCTTTCATCTTATATTCGCAATATCCAGATTGCAATCTCAGTTTCTTGCTTGTTCTTCGTTTGCTGCGCAGGAAACAGACCCTCGTGGTCAGGTTGATCGTGCTCCGGCATGGTCAATAAACCCTCGAAGTTGGTTTAGCGATTGCTAAGGCGCGACGTCTCGCACGTTCGTAGTCGGATCGTCAAGGTCACTCCCACAGAAAATGATAGCCACCATCTCATCGAAACATCGGGACACCTTAGCCTCTATCAGTGGTATCAGATTCCAGGTTGCTCGGTGAGATTTTAACAGTTTTTCGTAGATTAGATCGAGTCTTTTCTTCATACCTATCAGTCCACGAAAAAGCCACAAAAAAAATTAGGGTTAGTTCATCATATCGAACCAATCTGAGCCTTTGCATAATCTTTTTAGGGTTTTTGCTTTGTTGAATTTGCGGTTGCATCGTCGTGTCAAGTTGCTGGTCTTAGAGTCTAGTCTTTTAGAGTTTCGAGTTCTGGTCATAAGTTGTCACGCCGCCGCCGCACCATCATCATCGCCCATCTACCACTTTTGCTTATCCGCCACCGCTCTGAATCCTTATCCATATACCACTACCAATCCGTATCCATATACCACCATCAATCTCTATCCATATACCACCACCGCTACCATATACCACCACCGCTGCCATATACCACAACCATATATCCACCACCAATCCGAGTTCTTCTCATATTAGGTTTGTTCTTGAGATCAATCTCAATTCCGATTCGTGTTTCCTTGCCTGCGTAGGTCTCGGAAAAAAAAAGAGTCTGGAGACCCCCGGGCAGTTTTTAGGCCAAAATTTTCACGGGCAAAAATATTTTTTCCCTATCCTATTTTTAGGCTTTTCTGAGTCTTTTGAGCCACGTGCCATCATAGTGATTTTTTGTCGCACTTTTTCGTCGTCGCTGCCCTGATTTCCGAAAAAAAAAAGTGGAAAAAAAAATTTCGTGCCCATCCTATCAGTTTGACGAGGGAAGAGTTTTGAGACACTCGCCATTATAGTGTATTTTCGCAAAAAAAAGGAGCGCAAAAAAAGAGGAGCGCAAAAAAAGAAAAAAGAGAGGCGAAAAAAAAGAGGAGCGAAAAAAAGTCCAGAGTGTGCTTTTCCCTTATTTACGTGCAGCGCCGTGATTTTGTTAGTGTTCTAGGCTCGCGTCTCTAGCACGGTCTAGCCTAGGACCAGCACAGTACCGTCGTTGAGCGTTTATTCAACTTTGCATCTCTGAATTGATTATTGCTGACATTTTTGCTACCATATCATAAGCCTTCCCAGCTCCACATACATCTACATCGTGCGTTTGACACCACCTAGCAATCAATCTATCCAATCTTTGAGAGTTTTGACTACGACGGTTGCCGATCACCACCTGCTGCTGGGTAAGAACTGGTAAGAATTTGATATTCGCTTGCCGGATTTGTGATACACCACCACCACCACGACCACTTCCTAGTAGTCTATAGGATCATATTCTTGTGTGTTTCTATTGCTGCTAAACATGGCAGGATCACAAGCCGATGAGACAGATTGGGAGAACATGACAAACAAAGAGCTACATGATAAATTTCAGCAAATGATAAGTGGACAGGTGCAAGATGTGCTAAACAGATTTGAAGAGGCCATGGAGAAGATAGATGGCATGGAGAAGACGTTCGAAACAAAGCTCGATAACAAGTTTAATGAATTGCTCGCGCATCTTCCACCACCACCACCAGCTGCACCTAAGCACCTCTACAACAATAACAACAACAACAACAACAACAACAACATCGCCTTCCAAATCAAGTGGGACGGGCACTGCGCATTCCCCTTGAGCCTGGTCAAAATTTTGGTGCCGCTGTTGATGCTTCTGCAGCTCCTGCTGCTACTGGAGGAGGATGATTTTGCTGGCGATTACGAGGATGAGGTTGATCAAAATCAGAACTACGTGCCACCACCAGCACAGCAACCATCAGGTCGTCCACATGCAAATAATGGCAATGGTAGGGCTCACCCTCAGGTACGAGATCATGACCATCTCCCTAAACTAAAATTGAATATTCCACCATTTGAGGGTAGATATGTTCCTGATATATATCTTACTTGGGAGTTAGAAACTGAACAACGATTTACATGTTTACAATATCCCGAGGAGAGACGTGTTCCTGCTGCTGTTTGTGCATTCACTAGTTTTGCATGTGTTTGGTGGTCTGAGCATTGTAGATTATATCCCATTCCTGCTACTTGGGCTGCTTTGAAAACTGCTATGCGTACTCGTTGGGTTCCACCATATTATCAACGTGAATTACTTCAAAAATTGCAGCGCTTAAGACAGGGAAAAAATTCTGTAGAAGAATATTATCAGGAATTACAAACTGGCATGATTAGATGTGGTATTGTTGAGGAGAATGAAGCTATGCTTGCACGTTTTATGGGTGGATTAAATAGAGAGATTCAGACGATTCTAGAGTATAAGGAGTATACTAATATCACTCGTTTATTCCATCTTGCTTGTAAAGCTGAACGTGAAGTGCAGGATCGACAGGCATTGGCGGACTAACTTTTCTGCAGGTCGACCTTCTTCATGGACACCACGTGCATCATCTACTTCCACACGTTCTGCTTCACCGGCGCCTCCGTCGGCTGCCACCTCCAACCGTGATACAATAAAGCAGGCACAATCACCACTATCTGCCAAGAGCACACCTTCTGGGCCTGCAAAGAGCTCTTCTTCATCCATGGCATCAACAGGGCAAACACATGATATTATTTGTCGACGTTGCAAGGGTGGAGGTCATTATGCGAGAGAATGCCCATCTAAGCGTGTGATGATTGTTACTGAGGATGGTGGGTATGAGTCCGCTAGTGACTATGATGAGGAGACTTTGGCTCTTATTACACGTGACGAACACGGTGGAGACGATTCTGATCATGAGACGCAATACATGGCTCCTGAAGATGCTGACAGGTATGAATGTTTAGTTGCTCAACGTGTTTTGAGTGTGCAGGTTACACAAGCTGAGCAAAATCAGAGGCATAATTTGTTCCATACAAAGGGAGTTGTGAAGGAACGTTCTGTTCGCGTGATCATAGATGGAGGGAGTTGCAACAACTTGGCTAGCATCGAGATGGTGGAGAAGCTATCTCTCACCACAAGACCACATCCACATCCTTACTACATCCAATGGTTCAACAACAGCGGCAAGGTTAAGGTAACACGTACTGTTCGTGTGCATTTTAGTATCTCTACATATGCTGATTATGTTGATTGTGATGTGGTACCGATGCAAGCATGTTCCTTATTACTTGGTAGACCATGGCAATTTGATAAAAATTCTATTCACCATGGTAGAAACAATCAGTATACTCTTGTTCATAAGGATAAAAATATTACTTTGCTTCCTATGACTCCTGATTCCATTTTGAAAGATGATATTAATAGAGCTAATAAAGCAAAACAGGAGAAAACTAAGAGTGAAAATCAGATTGTGGCAAAAGAATTTGAGCAACAAATGCAGCCTAATAATCATAAACAATCTAGTGTTGCTTCTGAAATTAAATTGAAAAGTGCATGTTTACTTGCCACCAAATCTGATATTGATCGATCTAGATTTTAGCAAATCTGTTTGCTATGCTTTTGTGTGCAAAGAGGCATTATTTTCATTCGAGGACGTGCCTTCCTCTTTGCCTCCTGCTGTCACTAACATTTTGCAGGAGTTCGCCGACGTCTTTCCACAAGACGTGCCACCGGGATTACCACCTATTCGCGGGATTGAGCATCAAATTGACTTAATTCCCGGTGCATCATTACCCAACCGGGCACCATACCGTACCAATCCAGAGGAGACGAAGGAGATTATGCGTCAAGTACAAGAACTGCTCGACAAAGGTTATATACGCGAATCCCTTAGTCCTTGTGCTGTTCCTATCATTTTAGTGCCGAAAAAGGATGGTACGTCGCGTATGTGCGTTGATTGTAGAGGCATTAATAATATTACTATTCGTTATCGTCATCCTATTCCTAGGCTAGATGATATGCTTGATGAATTGAGTGGCTCTACAATATTCTCCAAAGTTGATTTGCGTAGTGGTTACCATCAAATTCGTATGAAATTGGGAGATGAATGGAAAACAGCATTTAAAACTAAGTTTGGATTATATGAGTGGTTAGTCATGCCTTTTGGGTTAACTAATGCACCTAGTACTTTCATGAGGTTAATGAACGAAGTTTTACGTGCTTTCATTGGACGATTTGTGGTAGTTTACTTTGATGACATATTGATTTATAGCAAATCTTTGGAGGAACATTTGGAACATTTACGTGCTGTTTTTATTGCTCTACGTGATGCACGTTTGTTTGGTAACCTTGGAAAGTGCACCTTTTGCACCGACCGAGTATCTTTTCTTGGCTATGTTGTTACTCCACAGGGAATTGAAGTTGATAAAGCCAAGATTGAAGCTATTGAGAGTTGGCCGCAGCCCAAAACGGTCACACAAGTGAGGAGTTTCCTTGGCCTCGCTGGTTTCTATAGGCGTTTTGTGAGAGATTTCAGCACCATTGCTGCACCTCTCAACGAGCTTACAAAGAAGGATGTACCTTTTGTTTGGGGTACCGCACAGGAAGAAGCCTTCACGGTATTGAAAGATAAGTTGACACATGCTCCTTTACTCCAACTTCCTAATTTCAATAAGACTTTTGAGCTTGAATGTGATGCTAGTGGAATTGGATTAGGAGGTGTGTTATTACAAGATGGAAAACCTGTTGCATACTTTTCTGAAAAATTGAGTGGGCCTAGTCTGAACTATTCTACTTATGATAAAGAATTATATGCTCTTGTTCGGACCTTAGAAACATGGCAACATTATTTATGGCCCAAGGAATTTGTTATACATTCTGATCATGAATCTTTGAAACACATTAAAAGTCAAGCAAAACTGAACCGTCGACATGCTAAATGGGTTGAATTCATTGAGACTTTCCCTTATGTGATTAAACACAAGAAGGGTAAAGAAAATGTTATTGCTGATGCCTTGTCTCGTCGTTATACTATGCTTTCACAACTTGACTTTAAAATATTTGGTTTGGAGACCATCAAGGATCAATATGTTAATGATGCTGAATTTAAAGATGTATTGCAGAATTGTAAGGAAGGGAGAACTTGGAACAAGTTCGTTCTTAACGATGGATTTGTGTTTCGTGCTAACAAGCTATGCATTCCAGCTAGCTCCGTTCGTCTTTTGTTGTTGCAGGAGGCGCATGGAGGAGGATTAATGGGACACTTTGGCGTCAAGAAGACGGAGGATATACTTGCTACACATTTCTTTTGGCCAAAGATGAGACGGGATGTTGAGCGTTTTGTTGCTCGCTGCACTACATGTCAAAGAGCTAAGTCACGACTCAATCCTCATGGTTTATATATGCCTTTGCCTGTACCTAGTGTTCCTTGGGAGGATATATCTATGGACTTTGTTTTAGGTTTACCTCGAACAAAGAAGGGGAGGGATAGCATATTTGTTGTCGTGGATAGGTTCTCGAAAATGGCACACTTTATACCATGTCATAAAAGCGATGATGCTGTTAATGTTGCTGATTTGTTCTTTCGTGAAATTATTCGCTTACATGGTGTGCCAAATACTATTGTTTCAGATCGTGATACTAAATTTCTTAGCCACTTTTGGAGATGTTTATGGGCTAAGTTGGGGACTAAGCTGCTTTTTAGTACTACTTGTCACCCCCAAACTGATGGACAAACTGAAGTAGTCAATAGAACATTGTCTACTATGCTTAGGGCTGTTTTGAAGAATAACAAGAAAATGTGGGAAGAATGCTTGCCTCATATTGAATTTGCTTATAATCGTTCATTGCATTCTACTACTAAGATGTGCCCTTTTGAAATTGTGTATGGTTTCCTACCTCGTGCACCTATTGATTTGTTGCCTCTTCCATCTTCGGAGAAGGTTAATTTTGATGCTAAAGAACGTTCTGAATTGATTTTAAAAATGCATGAGTTAACTCCAGGAAAACATTGAGCGTATGAATGCTAAATATAAACTTGCTGGAGATAAGGGTAGAAAACATGTTGTGTTTGCACCTGGAGATCTTGTTTGGTTACATTTGCGTAAAGATAGATTTCCTAATCTGCGCAAATCAAAGCTAATGCCACGTGCTGATGGTCCTTTTAAGGTTTTAGAGAAAATAAATGATAATGCATATAAACTTGAGCTACCTGCAGATTTTGGGGTTAGTCCCACTTTTAATATTGCAGATTTGAAGCCTTATTTGGGTGAGGAAGATGAGCTTCCGTCGAGGACGACTTCATTTCAAGAAGGGGAGGATGATGAGGACATCAATACCATTGTTACACCCACAGCCCCTACTGTTACATATACTGGACCAATTACTAGAGCTCGCGCACGCCAATTAAATTACCAGGTACTTTCGTTTCTTGGTAATGATTCTAATGTTCATGAGATTATGATGCTGCCTAAATTGGATACATTTGTTTTGCTTTCAAATGAAGGGCCTAGCTTGGAGAAGGATGAACATTGGAGCAAGAACACGCATGAAGTTGATGGCATGCGCAAGGGGATCAAGAACGGAGTTACAAGTGATGATTTCAGGACTTTGAAGCCGCCATAAGGAGTGCATGAAGCCATGGACGAAATATACAAGATGCCACTTCATAATATTCGTCCATAGGCTATTCTAGGTGCTGCGTCACCTTATTAATGGGCCAGGCCCATGTAATTTCGAAATACTTAAGTATAGGCTATTTTTAGAGTCCGTATGTGTGGGGAAACAAGAGTTAGGGTTGGTTTCGGACCCCACCCTCAAGGGCCACGAAATTCCCCTCTCTTCCTCCATATATACAGCCCTTAGGGCGTCGTTTAGACTTTGAGTTTTGTTTAGATTAAAAGTTCGCCGTAGCTGCAACTTCGCGTACTTCGTTTGTGTCCAACGACCAGACCAAGACGTCACAGAACCCCACCTTGATCAATAAAGCTTTCATCTTATATTCGCAATATCCAGATTGCAATCTCAGTTTCTTGCTTGTTCTTCGTTTGCTCGCAGGAAACAGGC
Organism: Triticum urartu; assembly: GCF_003073215.2. NCBI lineage: Eukaryota > Viridiplantae > Streptophyta > Magnoliopsida > Poales > Poaceae > Triticum > Triticum urartu. Next base: position 96,371,392 of record NC_053023.1, on the reverse strand, counting down.
CCTCGTGGTCAGGTTGATCGTGCTCCGGCGTGGTCAATAACCCCTCGAAAGTTGGTTTAGCGATTGTTAAGGCGCGACGTCTCGCACGTTCGTAGTCGGATCGTCAAGGTCGACTCCCACAGAAAACGATAGCCACCATCTCATCGAAACATCGGGACACCTTTGCCTCTATCAGAGTGCCTCCAAGAATCTTGTGCCCCGCAAAGTTGGCATTTATCATCGTCTGCCATCTTTCTATCGTGCCGAACATCCTCAGTTGGAATAGAACATCTTGCTAATCTCCAGAGAAAGTTGCGGACCTCTCCGGGAACTTGAACCGACCAAAGCGAAGTCCACGCCCTTGCCTCCTCAACATAGTTTGATATTCCTGCATTATTTTCTAGCCACTCCTCCCTCCTCCTCTTAGTATCTGCCAACATGCGATAAGCCGACCTGATAGTGAATCTACCATGCTTTCCATAATTCCATGCCCAGGTATCATCCATATTCCTAGTACACAGGGGGATGCTCCAAATTTTGTTAATGTCTGGCGCCAAAAAAACTTGCTGTAACAGGTTGACCCTCCAAGCGGCGCTGGTATGATATATCAATTCACTTACCAAAACTTGCGGGTCATTTGTTATACATGCAATCGGCCTCATCATCACCTCATTGGGTAACCAATTGTGCTCCCATATGGGCGTTGTATTTCCATTCCCTATCCTCCTTATAAGACCCTGGTTGAGCACATCTCTACCCTCCATTATAGCGCGCCACACCTGCGAAGGTTTTGTTCCCAACTCAGCAGAAAGTATAGTACGGTTGGGATAATAGGTAGCTTTGAAGATGTTGGCGCAGAGTGACTGTGGGTTTTGGAGCAGGCGCCATGACTGTTTTGCAAGAAGAGCCAAATTTAACAATTCGAAGTCTCGAAAACCCAAACCTCCCATGAATTTTGGTTGGGTCATGATTTGGGGGGTTGGATTTTACCCCCAAAATAGCTTAAATAGGAGAGCTCATGTTCGACGCTCGTTAGCGTCAATCAGAGAGGTTTCGCTGAAGGTTTCGCGCAAACGGGTCGGCCCATTCCTAGGAGCCGAGTGAACGTAATAAAAACGAAAAAAATACCAGCCTAGGATGGAGTTTCGCTGAAGGTTTCGCGCAAACGGGCCGCCCCATTCCTAGGAGCTGAGCGAACGTAATAAAAACAAAAAAAATACCAGCGTAGGATGGAGTCGAACCCTCAAACTAACTCTGGATAACGAAATAAAGCGCGTTGAGTTTTTCCCAAAACCCCTAAAACGCTCTGGCGGCGCCTGGGCGACTAGGGTTTTGACCGTGGAACCGGATTATTCGGCCGGAGATTCATCGCCCGTGCTGATCGAGCGCCCCCGCGTGATCGGGCGGATGGCTGCTCCCAATGCCTCGACCAGAGGGGGGAGGGAAGATGATGAACAACGAGGTCGTGAGGCCAGGAGGAAGCTGGAGGAAGCATTGGGAAAACTTGACATATCTGAAGAAGAGGCGACCCCCCTGGTGATCGACGATCGGGTTGATGGAGGTCTGGTGAAGTGGCTTTTGGCGGGTAAGATTCTTCACAGAAATCACTTTCATATCCAGACCATCACCAATGCCCTCAGGCCGGCGTGGGGAAACCCACGAGGACTAAAGTTCAGATTAGTTGGAGTTAACATGTTTGAGGCTAATTTTGAGAATCAACGGGATAGAGATCGAGTCTGGGCTAGATCGCCTTGTCACATTAACAAGAACGTTGTGGTGTTAGCGGAGTTTGATGAGTGCATGCGGCCATATGAGGTTAAGTTCGATCGTTTGCAAATCTGGGCCAGAGTTGTCAATCTGCCCTATAACCTGAGGGATGAATCTTGGTGGAAGCCAATAGCGCAGCAGATGGACAAGCATGCCCATTCGGTAGCTTTTGATCATAATGGTGGTTTCCTGCGAGCATGAATTACAATTGATGTTGAGAAGCCGCTTAGAAGATGGATCCTCATTGATTCTGCCAGGAGGAAGAAGGTGGACATGTATGATATTCAATACGAGCAGGTTCCCTACTTCTGTTTCTCCTGTGGCAAGTTGGGTCACTCTGACCTCTACTGTCCAACGCTAGGATCCCGTGATGAGAATGGCGATCTGTCGTTTGGTTCAAAGCTAAGAGCGCCGAAGGAGTTCAGGAAGCCAACGGCTTCTGAGAATTCTTCTAGGGAGCATAATGCAAGTAATAAGACGAGGCATTCGAGTACTACTAAAGACACGGGAGATGAGGTGAACTCGCCTGTAAAGAATAGGCAGCAGCAAAAACGCAAAGATGCTCCAAATCAGGTCTATAGACCAGTTGCAAAAACTGCGCTGCTGCTTACGGATGGAGGTACCGAGACTTTTGCTGGGCCTTTGAATGAGGCTAGCGCTGCTGAATCTTCAGAAACTAAGGATGATAACGATGCATTTGCTAGAGAGCCAAAGAAGAAGAAGCCTACTCCAGAGAATTCGGTAGAGACCGCGGTGCGGTCCTGCCCGTCCCAATGAGTCGCATCAGTTGGAACCGTCGGGGGCTTGGGAACCCTGAGACAGTCCGTGAGCTTCGTAGTATTGTGAGGCTGGAAGGGCCCTCTCTGCTCTTTGTTACATAAACGAAAATAAAAGCAAAAAGAGTAGAGGACTTGAAGTTTTTGTTAGGTTTCGGAGGTTGTTTTGCTGTGGACAGTGTTGGCCTTAGTGGCGGCATTGGTCTTTTTTGGTCTAATGATGTTTCAGTAGAACTAAAAAGCTATGGTCAATGTCATACTGATGTTTTGGTTAGTAATAAAAGTCCTGGTTCTCCAACTTGGAGGTTCACAGGTTTTTACGGATCACCGTGTGCTGAAGATAGAAGTGATAGCTGGTGGTTATTGTGTACTCTTTATAATGTGCCACATGCTGCATGGATGTGCATGGGGGATTTTAATGAGACTATGTTCTCCAATGAACATTTCAGCAGAGCTGTTCGCCCTGAGCGATAGATGCAAGCTTTTCGAGAGGTTGTGGACGATCTTTCCTTCCAGGACTTGGGTTGGTCAGGTACATCGTACACTTGGGATAACCACCAAGCTGGAGAGGACAATGTGAAAGCAAGACTCAACCATGCCTTTGCTAATGAGGTGTTCTGACAACAATTTCAGCATATAAGAGTAAGGCATCTCTCATCGGTGGAGTCTGACCATTGTTTTGTTGTGGCGGAAATAAAAGAAACATAAGCTCTCAGGCCACGGGCTAAGAAGCAGTTTAGATATGAAAACGTGTGGCAGACCCATAGTGATTATGATCACCTAGTTGCAGATACTTGGCAGGGTCTGCAATGCTGTTCCAGTATGCAAGGCATATCAGATGCACAGAGTGAACTTCAGGCTACACTAGAGCCATGGAGTTCAAAAGAGTTCGGTTGTTTAACAAGGAGAGTGAGGCAACTACAGAAGAATTTGGACCGCATTCGATCTGGTTCTTTGGGCCGGGGCCCGTCGCCTGAGGAGCTGTCCACTATTAAAAAATTGAAAGAAGCGCTTCATCAGGAGGAAGTGTGGTCCAGGCAACGATCCCGAGTACCATGGCTATGAGAGGGAGACAGTAATACTACCTATTTTCAAGCACAAGCTAGACAACGAAAGAGACTAAACAAGATACAAGGCCTTCGGAGGGCAGATGGATATGTTTGTGCTAATGAAGATGAGGACAAGGAGGAAGTTCAGAGCTTCTACAAAGAGTTGTATCGATCGCAAGGTTTTGCTGATGTGGGCGAGCTGTTAGCTCATGTTCTGGTCAAAATTACACATGAAATGAATGAGATTATTACAAGACCGTATACTGCTGACGAGGTCAAGCATGTGATACGTCCATTTTGCATCATGCTTTTATATCGATATTTATTGCATTATGGGCTATTATTACACATTATGTCACAATACTTATGCATATTCTCTCTTATTTTACAAGGTTTCCATAAAGAGGGAGAATGCCGGCAGCTGGGATTCTGGGCTGGAAAAGGAGCAAATATTAGAGACCTATTCTGCACAGCTCCAAAAGTCCCGAAACTTCACGGAAGATGTTTTCCAAATATATAAAAAAAATACTGAGAGTAAGAACTTCACCAGGGGGGCCACACCCTGCCCACGAGGGTGGGGGGCGCGCCCTACCCCCCTGGGCACGCCCCTACCTCGTGGGCCCCCTGGTGGCCCTCCGATGGCCATCTTCTGCTATATGGAGTCTTTCGATGGGAAAAAAATCATAAGCCATCTTCTCGGACGAAACTCCGCCGCCACGAGGCGGAACCTTGGCGGATCCAATCTAGGGCTCGGGCAGAGCTGTTCTGCCGGGGAAACTTCCCTCCCGGAGGGGGAAATCATCGCCATCGTCATCACCAACGCTCCTCTCATCGGGAGAGGGCAATCTCCATCAACATCTTCATCAGCACCATCTCATCTCAAAACCCTAGTTCATCTAGTATCCAACTCTTGTCTCCAAGTCCGGGATTGGTGCTAGTAGGTTGCTAGTAGTGTTAATTACTCCTTGTAGTTGATGCTAGTGGGTTTAATTGGTGGAAGATCATATGTTCAGATCCTATATGCATATTAATACCCCTCTGATTATGAACATGTTTATGCTTTGTGAGTAGTTACTTTTGTTCCTGAGGACATGGGAGAAGTCTTGCTATTAGTAGTCATGTGAATTTGGTATTCGTTCGATATTTTGATGAGATGTATGTTGTCTCTCCTCTAGTGGTGTTATGTGAACATCGACTACATGACACTTCACCATTATTTGGGCCTAGAGGAAGGCATTGGGAAGTAATAAGTAGATGATGGGTTGCTAGAGTGACAGAAGCTTAAACCCTAGTTTATGCGTTGCTTCGTAAGGGGCTGATTTGGATCCATATGTTTCATGCTATGGTTAGGTTTACCTTAATACTTCTGTTGTATTTGCGGATGCTTGCAATAGAGGTTAATCATAAGTGGGATGCTTGTCCAAGTAAGTATAGCACCCAAGCACCGGTCCACCCACATACCAAATTATCAAAGTACTGAACGCGAATCATATGAACGTGATGAAAACTAGCTTGATGATATTCCCATGTGTCCTCGGGAGCGCTTTACATCATATAAGAGTTTGTCCAGGCTTGTCCTTTGCTACAAAAAGGATTGGGCCACCTTGCTGCACCTTATTTACTTTTGTTACTTGTTGCTCGCTACAAATTATCTTATCACAAAACTATCTGTTACCACTTATTTCAGTACTTGCAGAGAATACCTTGCTGGAAACCGCTTATCATTTCCTTCTGCTCCTCGTTGGGTTGGACACTCTTACTTATCGAAAGGACTATGATAGATCCCCTATACTTGTGGGTCATCAAGACTCTTTTCTAGCGCCGTTGCCGGGGAGTGAAGCGCCTTTGGTAGGTGGAATTTGGTAAGGAAAATTTTATATAGTGTGCTGAAATTTACTGTCACTTGTTATCATGGAAAGTAATCCTCTAAGGGGCTTGTTCGGGGTATCTTCACCCCGACCAGTAGAGCAAAGAGTTGCTCCTCATCCTATTGAACCTACTGAAAATGAAAATGCTTGCTTTGAAGTTCCTTCGGGTATGATAGAAAAACTGCTAGCTAATCCTTTTCTAGGAGATGGAACAAAACATCCTGATGAACATCTGATATATGTGGATGAAGTTTGTGGATTATTTAAGCTTGCAGGTGTATCCGGAGATGTTGTTAAGAAGAAGGTCTTTCCCTTATCTTTGAGGGGAGGTGCATTGACATGGTATAGGCTACGTGATGATATGAGGTCTTGGAATTACAAACGATTGAAATTGGAATTTCATTAGAAGTTTTATCCTATGCATCTTGTTCATCGTGATCGCAATTATATATATAATTTTTGGCCTCGCGAAGGAGAAAGCATCGCTCCAGCTTGGGGGAGGCTTAAATCAATGTTATATTCATGCCCCAATCATGAGCTCTCAAGAGAAATGATTATTCAAAAAATTTATGCTCGGCTTTCTGGTAACAATCGCACCATGCTTGATACTTCTTGTGCTGGCTCTTTTATGATGAAGACTATTGAATTCAAATGTGATTTATTAGAAAGAATTAAACGCATCTGAAGATTGGGACCTCGACAATGGTAAGGAGTCAGGTATGACACCTAGTTTTGATTGTGTTAAATCTTTTATGGATACCGATATTTTAAATTTAGCACTAAATATGGACTTGACTCTGAGATAGTAGCTTCTTTCTGTGAATCTTTTGCTGCTTATGTTGATCTCCCCAACGAGAAGTGGTTTAAATATCATCCTCCCATAGAAGTAAAAGTAGCTGCACCTATTAAAGTTGAAGAAAAGACTATCACTTATAATGATCCTATTGTTCCTACTTCTTATGTTGAAAAACCACCTTTCCCTGTTAGGATAAAGGATCATGCTAAAGCTTCAACCGTGGTTCATAAAAGCAATATTAAAACATATACACCTCCTGAGCAAGTTAAAGTTGAACCTAATATTGCTATTGTTAAAGATCTCTTGTCTGATAATATAGATGGGCATGTTATTTATTTCTGTAATGAAACTGCTAGAATTGCTAAACCCCGTGATAAAGATAAACCTAGACCTGTGGTAGGCATGCCTGTTATTTCTGTTAAAATAGGAGATCATTGTTATCATGGCTTATGTGATATGGGTGCTAGTGCTAGTGCAATACCTTATTCTTTATACTAAGAAGTTATGCATGATATTGCACCTGCTGAGATGGAAGGTATTGATGTCACAATTAAACTTGCCAATAGAGATACTATTTCACCGATGGGAATTTTCTTGTTCTTGGTTCCCCACAAGATAGCTTTTGTCCCATTATATTTGGCAGACCCTTCTTAAATACTGTTAATGCTACCATAGATTGCAAAAGAGATGTTGTTACTATCGGTTTAGATGATATGACTCATGAATTTAATTTTTCTAAATTTAGTAGACAACACCGAGAAGAAGAATTACCTAGTAAGGATGAAATTATTGGTCTTGCTTCTATTGCCGTACCTCCTAGTGATCCTTTAGAACAATATTTGCTACACCATGAAAATGATATGTTTATGAATGAAAGAAGGGAATTGATGAAGTATTCTTTAAACAGGAACCTATTCTGAAAAACAATTTACCTGTTGAAATCCTAGGGGATCCTCCTCCACCCAAGGGGTGATCCCGTGTTTGAGCTTAAACCGTTACCTGATACTCTTAAATATGCTTATCTTGATGAGAAAAAGAAATATCCTGTTATTATTAGTGCTAACCTTTAAGAGCATGAGGAAGATAGATTATTGAAAACTCTGAAGAAGCACCGTGCTGCTATTGGGTATACTCTTGATGATCTCAAGGGCATTAGTCCCACTCTATGTCAACATAAAATTAATTTGGAAGAAGATGCTAAACCAGTTCGGATCACCGACGCCGTCTGAATCCTAAATTGAAAAAAGTGGTAAGAAAGGAGATACTAAAGCTCCTTGAGGCAGGTATAATTTATCCCGTTGCTGATAGTCAATGGATAAGCCCCGTCCATTGTGTCCCTAAGAAGGGAGGTATTACTGTTGTTCCTGATGATAAAGATGAATTGATTCCTCAAAGAATTATTACAGGTTATAGGATGGTAATTGATTTCCGCAAATTAAATAAGGCTACTAAAAAGGATCATTACCCCTTACCTTTTATTGATCAAATGCTAGAAAGATTTTCCAAACATACACATTTTTGCTTTCTAGATGGTTATTCTGGTTTCTCTCAAATACCTGTGTCAGCCAAAGTTCAATCGAAGACTACTTTTACATGCCCTTTTGGTACTTTTGCTTATAGATGTATGCCTTTTGGTTTATGTAATGCACCTGCTACCTTTCAAAGATGCATGATGGCTATATTCTCTGACTTTTGTGAAAAGATTTGTGAGGTTTTCATGGATGACTTTTCTGTCTATGGATCTTCTTTTGATGATTGCTTGAGCAACCTTGATCGAGTTTTGCAGAGATGCAAAGAAACTAATCTTGTCTTGAATTGGGAAAAGTGCCACTTTATGGTTAATGAAGGTATTGTCTTGGGTCATAAAGTTTCTGAAAGAGGTATTGAAGTTGATAAAGCCAAGGTTGATGCTATTGAAAAGATGCCATGTCCCAAGGACATCAAAGGTATAAGAAGCGTCCTTGGTCATGCCGGTTTTTATAGGAGGTTCATTAAGGACTTCTCGAAAATCTCTCGGCCTCTGACTAATTTATTACAAAAATATATACCATTTGTTTTTGATGATGATTGTGTAGAAGCATTTGAAATACTTAAGAAAGCATTGATCTCTGCACCTATTGTTCAGCCACCTGATTGGAATTTACCCTTTGAAATTATGTGTGATGCTAGTGATTATGCTGTAGGTGCTGTTCTAGGACAAAGAGTTGATAAGAAACTAAATGTTATTCAATATGCTAGTAAAACTCTAGACAATGCTCAAAGAAATTATGCTACTACTGAAAAAGAATTCTTAGCAGTTGTTTTTGCTTCTGATAAGTTTAGACCTTATATTGTTGATTCTAAAGTAACTGTTCACATTGATCATGCTACTATTAAATATCTTATGGAAAAGAAAGATGCTAAACCTAGACTTATTAGATGGGTTCTCTTGCTACAAGAATTTGATTTGCATATTGTTGATAGAAAAGGAGCTGAGAACCCCGTTGCAGACAACTTATATAGGTTAGAAAATGTGCTTGATGACCCACTACCTATTGATGATAGCTTTCCTGATGAGCAATTAAATGTCATAAATGCTTCTCATACTGCTCCATGGTATGCTGATTATGCTAATTACATTGTTGCTAAGTTTATACCACCTAGTTTCACATACCAGCAAAAGAAAAAGTTCTTCTATGATTTGAGGCATTACTTTTGGGATGACCCACATCTTTATAAAGAAGGAGTAGATGGTGTTATTAGACGTTGTGTACCTGAGCATGAACAGGAACAGATCCTACGCAAGTGTCACTCCGAAGCTTATGGAGGACACCATGCTGGAGATAGAACTGCACATAAGGTACATTGCAATCTGGTTTTTATTGGCCTACTCTCTTCAAGGATGCCCGTAAGTTTGTCTTATCTTGTGATGAATGTCAAAGAATTGGTAATATTAGTAGACGTCAAGAAATGCCTATGAATTATTCACTTGTTATTGAACCATTTGATGTTTGGGGCTTTGACTATATGGGACCTTTTCCTTCCTCTAATGGTTATACACATATTTTAGTTGCTGTTGATTACGTTACTAAGTGGGTAGAAGCTATTCCAACTAGTAGTGCTGATCATAACACTTCTATTAAAATGCTTAAAGAAGTTATTTTTCCAAGATTTGGAGTCCCTAGATATTTAATGACTGATGGTGGTTCACATTTTATTCATGGTGCTTTCCGTAAAATGCTTGCTAAATATGATGTTAATCATAGAATTGCATCTCCTTATCACCCTCAGTCTAGTGGTCAAGTAGAATTGAGTAATAGAGAACTCAAATTAATTTTGCAAAAGACTGTTAATAGGTCTAGAAAGAATTGGTCCAAGAAACTTGATGATGCATTATGGGCCTATAGAACTGCATATAAAAATCCTATGGGTATGTCTCCGTATAAAATGGTCTATGGAAAAGCATGTCACTTACCTCTCGAACTAGAACACAAGGCTTATTGGGCTATTAAAGAACTTAATTATGATTTTAAACTTGCCGGTGAGAAGAGGTTATTTGATATTAGCTCACTTGATGAATGGAGAACCCAAGCCTACGAAAATGCCAAGTTGTTTAAAGAAAAAGTTAAAAGATGGCATGACAAAAGGATACAAAAGTGAGTTTAATGTAGGTGATTATGTATTGCTATACAACTCTCGTTTAAGATTTTTTGCAGGAAAACTTCTCTCTAAATGGGAAGGTCCTTACGTTATCGAGGAGGTCTACCGTTCCGGTGCCATAAAAATCAACAACTTCGAAGGCACAAATCCGAAGGTGGTGAACGGTCAAAGAATCAAACATTATATCTCAGGTAATCCCATAAATGTTGAAACCAATGTTATTGAAACCGTAACCCCGGAGGAATACATAAGGGACACTTTCCGGAACGTTTCAGACTCCGAAAAGGAATAGGTATGTGGTACGGTAAGTAAACCGACTCCAAAACAGTTTTTAAGGCAATATTTCACCCTTCCTTTTTACATTTTACCTTTGGCAAGCACAATATGTTGGAAAGATCCTGGTATATGGCTAATTGGATGTGAGTTTTCATGAACTATTACTGTTGACATTACCCTTGAGGTAAAACGTTGGGAGGCAAAACTATAAGCCCCTATCTTTCTCTGTGTCCGATTAAAACTCCATACCATAAGTATTGCGTGAGTGTCAGCAATTGTGAAAGATTATATGATAGTTGAGTATGTGGACTTGCTGAAAAGCTCTTATACATTGACTCTTTCCTATGTTATGATAAATTGCAATTGCTTCAATGACTGAGATTGTAGTTTGTTAGTTTTCAATGAAGTTTACGATTCATACTTGATATTGTGATTGAATTATTACTCTAGCATTAGAGATAATATGACAAGAATTATATAAGTGCTGTTCTAAGAATGATCATGATGCCTCATGTCCGTATTTTATTTTTTTCGACACCTTTATCTCTAAACATGTGGACATATTTTTCAATTTCGGCTTTTCGCTTGAGGACAAGCGAGGTCTAAGCTTGGGGGAGTTGATACGTCCATTTTGCATCATGCTTTTATATCGATATTTATTGCATTATGGGCTATTATTACACATTATGTCACAATACTTATGCCTAATCTCTCTTATTTTACAAGGTTTACATAAAGAGGGAGAATGCCGGCAGCTGGGATTCTGGGCTGGAAAAGGAGCAAATATTAGAGACCTATTCTGCACAGCTCCAAAAGTCCTGAAACTTCACGGAAGATGTTTTCCAAATATATAAAAAATACTGAGATCAAGAACTTCACCAGGGGGCCACACCCTGCCCACAAGGGTGGGGGGCGCGCCCTACCCCCTGGGCACGCCCCCTACCTCGTGGGCCCCCTGGTGACCCTCCGGTGGCCATCTTCTGCTATATGGAGTCTTTCGATGGGAAAAAAATCATAAGCCATCTTCTCGGACGAAACTCCGCCGCCACGAGGCGGAACCTTGGCGGATCCAATCTAGGGATCCGGCAGAGCTGTTCTGCCGGGGAAACTTCCCTCTCGGAGGGGGAAATCATCGCCATCGTCATCACCAACGCTCCTCTCATCAGGAGAGGGCAATCTCCATCAACATCTTCATCAGCACCATCTCATCTCAAAACCCTAGTTCATCTCTTGTATCCAATTCTTGTCTCCAAGTCCGGGATTGGTGCTAGTAGGTTGCTAGTAGTGTTAATTACTCCTTGTAGTTGATGCTAGTGGGTTTAATTGGTGGAAGATCATATGTTCAGATCCTATATGCATATTAATACCCCTCTGATTATGAACATGTTTATGTTTTGTGAGTAGTTACTTTTGTTCCTGAGGACATGGGAGAAGTCTTGCTATTAGTAGTCATGTGAATTTGGTATTCGTTCGATATTTTGATGAGATGTATGTTGTCTCTCCTCTAGTGGTGTTATGTGAACGTCGACTACATAACACTTCACCATTATTTGGGCCTAGAGGAAGGCATTGGGAGGTAATAAGTAGATGATGGGTTGCTAGAGTGACAGAAGTTTAAACCCTAGTTTATGCGTTGCTTCGTAAGGGTATGATTTGGATCCATATGTTTCATGCTATGGTTAAGTTTACCTTAATACTTTTGTTGTATTTGCGGATGCTTATAATAGAGGTTAATCATAAGTGGGATGCTTGTCCAAGTAAGGACAACACCCAAGCACCGGTCCACCCACATACCAAATTATCAAAGTACTGAACGCGAATGATATGAACGTGATGAAAACTAGCTTGACGATATTCCCATGTGTCCTCGGGAGCGCTTTACATCATATAAGAGTTTGTCCAGGCTTGTCCTTTGCTACAAAAAGGATTGGGCCACCTTGCTGCACCTTATTTACTTTTGTTACTTGTTGCTCGTTACACATTATCTTATCACAAAACTATCTGTTACCACTTATTTCAGTACTTGCAGAGAATACCTTGCTGGAAACCGCTTATCATTTCCTTCTGCTCCTCATTGGGTTCGACACTATTACTTATCGAAAGGACTACGATAGATCCCCTATACTTGTGGGTCATCAGCATGCACTTTTCCAGATGGATCCTTCGAAGGCGCCGGGTGTGGACGGATATACGGCAGGCTTCTATCAAAGTCACTGGGCCCTCTTGGGTGGTGATGTTACGAGTGCTGTATTGGAATTTCTTAATGGTGGAGAATTATCTTCGGGCCTAAATGACACATCAATTACTCTTATACCCAAGGTAAAACATCCACAGTTCATATCTCAGTATCATCCTATTGCACTTTGTCCGGTTCTCTATAAAATTGCATCCAAAGCAATCACTAACAGACTAAGATGCATTATGGACGAGATTGTTAGCGAGGAACAGAGTGCCTTTGTTCCAGGTCGACTAATCATTGATAATGTTCTAGTAACATATGAGTGTGCATACTATGAGGAGAAGGAAAAAAGGAAAAAAAGTTTTCTTGCGCGGTGAAGCTTGATATGATGAAAGCATATGATCGTGTCGAGTGGCACTATCTGGAAGCGATACTATCAAAGCTTGGTTTCAACATCGATTTTGTCAGATTAATTATGAAGTGTGTGACTTCTGTGCGGTTTTCAATCAGGGTGAACGGTGAGCTCCTGCCGTTTTTCACCCCCTCAAAGGGACTCCGACAAGGCGATCCGATCTCGCCGTATCTGTTCCTACTATGTGGAGAAGGTTTCTCCTCTGCTCAAGAGCTATGATGGAGGTACAGTGGACCAAGGTTTGCGTGTTAGCTACCGATCACCTTGGGTAACACATTTGCTGTTTGCAGATGATAGTTTGATTTTCATCAATGCAAAAACAGAAAGTGCCTATAGACTGAATGAGATTCTCAGGATATATGGTGATGCTTCAGGTCAGCGTGTTAATCGTGACAAAAGCTCTATTTTCTTTTCTGCTAACACTCCTGATACTGTGAGGCACTCTATGAAGGCGATTCTGAATATTCAAGTTGAGGCCTTTAGTGAAAAATATTTGGGTCTTCCCACGACAGTTGGGCGAATCACGAGCGGTACTTTTGATCATTTAAGTGAGAGAGCTCGTGGAAGAATTCAGGGTTGGTCAGAGAAGCTGTTAGCATGTGCAGGACGTGAGATCTTGCTAAAGACAGTGGTACAAGCTATACCTACCTATCCGATGAGTACCTTTCTGCTGACTAAGAAGGTTTGTAAGAGTATAATTTTTCCTATGCAAAATATTTTTGGAGCAGTTCTCTTAACAAAAAGTCTATGCATTGGGTGTCTTGGAAGGATTTGGCTACACCCAAGTGTAATGGGGGAATGGGTTTCAGGGATTTACAACAGTTTAACCTGGCTATGCTGGGTAAACAAGGTTGGCGTTTTTTAGCCAATCCAGACTCGCTTTGTGCAAGGGTACTCAAGGGTCACTATTTTCCAGAATCAGATTTATGCAGGCCACAGCACCCACGTCGGCCTCAGCTACATGGAAGGCGATCATAGCGGGTCGAGAGGCTCTCCAGATTGGGTTGATTTCCCGGGTAGGGGATGGCTCCACTATATCAGTCTGGACTGATAAATGGATCCCTGGCACCATTTCTATGACTCCAGAAGCACGACCACTAAATTCACAGGTGGAAAAAGTATCAGATTTGATCGATTCTGAGAGTTGGACATGTCGGCAGGATTTGATTCGGGAAACGTTTGGTGCCTCAGATGCAGCTGCTATACTTAAATTCTAATTCTCAGCGAGGCCTATTTCCTGCCAGGGGTTGAATAGATCGGAGCAACTACACTCAGCAAGAGGATCTCTCTC
>NC_053023.1:96324928-96356360 GCF_003073215.2 Triticum urartu | reverse complement strand
CCAGAGAAGAGTCAAATATTGTTCATAGATAATCTTGATCATAAATCCACAATTCATCGGATCTCGACAAACACACCGCAAAAAGAATTACATCAAATAGATCTCCAAGAACATCAAGGAGAACTTTGTATTGAGAATCAAAGAGAGAGAAGAAGCCATCTAGCTAATAACTATGGACCCAAAGGTCTATGGTAAACTACTCACACATCATCGGAGAGGCTATGGTGTTGATGTAGAAGCCCTCCGTGATCAAATCCCCCTCCAATGGGGCGCCGGAAAAGGACCCAATATGGGATCTCATGGGTACAGAAGGTTGCGGCGGTGGAAAAGGTGTTCGTGGCTCTCCCCGATGGTTTCAGGGTATAAGAGTATATATAGGCAAAAGAAGTAGGTCGGTGGAGCTGCGAGGGGCCCACGAGGCTGGGGGCGCGCCTGGCTGAAACACCCACAATGCGGCTATATCTCCCACGTGTTGGGGCATGACTTAGAGGCATAGCCGCATGGTAGGCATGTCGCAAGAGGGGTAATCTTTACACATCCCATGTACTGAATAAGAAAGGGATAAAGAGACGGCTTACAATCGCCACTTCACACAATACATAAATATATCATACATCATCCAAGAATACAATCAAGGTCTGACTACGGAACCAAAATAAAGAAAGACAACCCCAAATACTAGATCCCCGATCGTCCCAACTGGGCTCCTCTACTGATCATCCAGAAAAGAAACATAGTAATGACCCGAATCCTCGTCGAACTCCCACTTGAGTTCGGTAGCGTCCCCTGCACTGGCATCATTGGCACCTGCAACTGTTTGGAAGTATCTGTGAGCCACGGGGACTCAGCAATCTCACACCCTCGCGATCAAGACTATTTAAGCTTAAAGGTAGGAAAGGGTAGTGAGGTGGAGCTGCAGCAAGCACTAGCATATATGGTGGCTAACATACACAAACAAGAGTGAGAAGAGAAGCAACGCACAGTCGAGAAACTATAAGTGATCAAGAAGTGATCCTAAAACTACTTACGTTCGAGCATAACAAAAGAACTGTGTTCAGTTCCCGGACTCCGCCGAGAAGAGACCATCACGGCTACACACGCGGTTGATTCATTTTAATTAAGTTATGTGTCAAGTTCTCTACAACCGAACATTAACAAATTCCCATCTGCCCATAACCGCGGGCACGGCTTTTGAAAGTTCAAAACCCTGTAGGGGTGTCCCAGCTTAGCCCATCACAAGCTCTCACGGTCAACGAAGGATATTCCTTCTCCCAGGAAGACCCGATCAGTCTCGGAATCCCGGTTACAAGACATTTTGACAATGGTAAAACAAGACCAGCAAAGCCGCCCAATGTGCCGACAATCCCAATAGGAGCTGCACATATCTCGTTCTCAGGGCAACACCGGATGAGCAATCGTACAACTAAAACCAGCCCTCGAGTTTCCCCGAGGTGGCGCTGCAATGGGCTCTAGTTCGGACAAACACTTAGAGAAGCACTGGCCGGGGGGGGGGGTTAAAATAAAGATGACCCTCGGGTCTACAGAACCCAAGGGAAGGTGATAGGTTGTTAGGAAAATGTAAAACCAAGGTTGGGCCTTTCTAGAGGAGTTTTATTCAAAGCGAACTGTCAAGGGGTTCCCATAACACCCAACCGCGTAAGGGACGCAAAATTATGGAACATAACATCGATATGACGGAAACTAGGGCGGCAAGAGTGGAACAAAACACCAGGCATAAGGCCGAGCCTTCCACCCTTTACCAAGTATATAGATGCATTAAAGTAAACAAGATATAATAATGATATCCCAACAATATCCATGTTCCAACATGGAACAAACTTCATCTTCACCTGCAACTAGCAACGCTATAAGAGGGGCTGAGCAAAAGCGGTAACATAGCCAAACAACGGTTTGCTAGGAAAGGTGGGTTAGAGGCTTGACATGGCAATATGGGAGGCATGATATAGCAAGTGGTAGGTAGCACGGCATAGCAATAGAGCGAACAACTAGCAAGCAAAGATAGAAGTGATTTCGAGGGTATGGTCATCTTGCCTGCAAAGTTCTCAGAGTTGACGAAAGCTTGATCCTCGTTAGCGTACTCAACAGGTTCCTCGATCACATACTCGTCTCCCGGCTCTACCCAAAGCAAGAACACAAGCAAAGGAACAACAATCAATCACGGTGCAATGCACAATCAACATGATGCAAAACATGGCATGATATGCGAATGTGATATGCAATGCATATGCGTGCTCCAGAAGGAAAATATTGATCAAGGCATCAACTTGGCAAACCAAGCATGCCGCTGTAAAGATGAGATGATTTCGGTCGAAATCGATATAAAGATTGCCGGAATCAGATGCATGGTTTGCAAATGGCAAGCAAAACAAGAATGGCACAATTCTGCGATTAACAGCACGATGCCATCTAGAATGCAACAAGAAACTAAGCTACTGCACTCCAACATAACAATAAAGCATATGGAAGTGATCTACTCAAGATGCTTGACAAAACATGAACATTGAGATACGGCTAAATCACACAAGAACAGGTTCAAACAAGCATGGAAAAACTACAAAAGATATCAGCATCACAGACTTAGTGAAAATACTAACATGCCAGAAATAACATCAGGAAGCAATGTTTAGAGTAAGCTAACAACATGCTATAGGAACAGATAATAGCAAACAAAGGCATGTCATGAATCTAATAAATGCATAGAACAAAAGTCCCTTACTGATCATGAGCCAAAAAGGCACAAAAGATATGACTGCACCCATGTAAACATAGCAAGTTTTGTTAACAGTTTCAGACTTGGCAGAAAAACTGAGCATGGCATAAACAGAATTATGAAGGCATCTTTGCAAGCTCAAATCACTCATCACAAGGCATTGCATGACAAGATAAACACACTAACAGCAAGAAGACATGTTCATTAAGCTAACCATGGCAAGAGCAAGTTCATAGCATGCATGGATCAAGTACAACACCCATGGAAAAATTGATTAACATGTAAACCATCTGCCAGGAACATTTTATAGCAAAAGTAGAGCAAGATTAAGACATGCTAGGGCACTCCATAATTGCAAACAGGGGCATGGATGGATAGAGCACAATCATATGTCCAAAACATCCTTACTGAAGCAACTCAAAACAAGCATGTATCTCACTGTAGCATCATGTTTACATGGCACAAAAATAACAGCAGAACAAGGACTTGGAAAAACCCTAAGTCCCTAAAAACAGCAATATCACGAAGGCTACTTTGCATGCTTGTTCTAGTCACCACATTGATCACAAAAATACATGGAAGCACCCCTGTAAAGATGGCATGGCATAGATCAAAACACATGTAGAGCTTATGCCCATATGAAGCACACAACAAATGTGACAAAAATGGCAAATCAACATAATCTGCTAAGCAACAGGAGCAAACATTTTATAGAACTCTTGCATCAATGATTTGGGCATCAAGATGAACTCAAACAAGCATTTCGCAATGGAATGAAATGAAGAGCATCTCCCAATGAACATTTTGATATATCACACGCATGAAACAGAGCTACGATCATGGAGTTATGGCATGATGAACAGGGCCTGCAAATAAATGGGGAAAAGGATTTACTGGAAAAATACCACGCGAGATCTAGGGTTGACCCGCGGCGCGTGAACCGAGGATGATCGGAAACTACACCGGAGAGGCAGGGGCGGCGAACGGAGCTAAAGAGGTCACCGGAGAGGGCTGGGGAGGTGGATCCGACGAGGAGGAGACGACGGTGGAGGACGAGGTGGATCCGGGCGTGCCTGCCCAGATCTAGCCGGAGGCGGGGCCGATGGCAAGCTGCGGTGGCCGGCAGCAGCCATGGCGCGGCGGCGGGGTGAGCTCCGGCTCGGGCGCAGGGCGGCGCTCCGATGCGGGACACGCGCAAGGGAGCTGGGCGGGGCTGGCGAGGCAAATGGCGGCGAGGTGGAGACCGCCCGCGGGGAGCGGCGCCGGCACCGGTGGCGGACGGCGGAGGGGCTGGAGCGGGCTTCGGCGGCGATGGGAGCGGGCTTCGGCGGCGGCGGCTTGGGCCTGTGCGGGCCCGCGATGGGCTCCGCGGGGACGGCGGCGAAGGACAGGTGGCGGCTCCGGATTGGGCGAGGGCGGCGGCAGACATGTCCGGCATGGGGTGGATGTGTTCGGCGGCGCGAGGATGAAGAAGCTAGGGTTTGACTGCGCGAAATTCGGAGGGAGGCACATATTTATAGGTATGAGGAGTTAGGAGTGTCCAAATGAGGTGTAGTTTTCGCCCATGCGATCATGATTCGACGACGGATGACATGGGAGTGGTTTGGACGGGTTATTGGGCCGTTTTGGAGGGGTGTTGGGCTGCAACACACACGAGGCCTTTGCGGTTCCCCGGTTAACCGTTGGAGCATCAAACGGACTCCAAATGACACGAAATTTGACAGGCGGTCTACTGGTGGTGTACCAAGGACACTTGGCAAGTCTCGGTCCATTCCGAGAACGTTTAACACCCGCTCATGAAAAGAGACAAGAGGGGTACGCCGGAGAACGTAGGAGTGTCGGATTGCAAAACGTACAACGGGGAAAATGCTCGGATGCATGAGATGAACACATATGCAAAAGAGATGCACATGATGACATGATATGAAATGCATGACATGAACAAAATGCAAAACAAAGACAAAAACACAACCACGAAGGGAAAAATCATATTGCATCTCCGGAAAAGGCAAAGGTCGGAGTGACGAATATGGAAAGTTGTATCCGGGGTGTTACACTGCCCCCCTGGGCACGCCCTCCTGCCTAGTGGCTTCCTCGCTGCTTCCTTGATATCCACTCCAAGTCTCCTGGATTGCATTTGTTCCAAAAAAGATCCTCGTGAAGGTTTCGTTCCGTTTGGATTCCGTTTGATATTCCTTTTCCGCGAAACACTGAAATAGGCAAAAAAAGAGCAATTTGCACTGGGCCTTTGGTTAATAGGTTAGTCCAAAAAATAATATAGAAGTGCATAGTAAAGCCCATTAAACATCCAAAATAGATAATATAATAGCATGGAACAATCAAAAATTATAGATACGTTGGAGACGTATCAAGCATCCCCAAGCTTAATTCCTGCTCGTCCTCGAGTAGGTAAATGATAAAAACAGAATTTTTGATGTGGAATGCTACCTAACATAATTTTCAATGTAATTTTCTTTATTGTGGCATGAATGTTCAGATCCGAAAGATTCAAGACAAAAGTTTAATATTGACATAAAAATAATAATACTTCAAGCATACTAACTAAGCAATTATGTCTTCTCAAAATAACATGGCCAAAGAAAGCTTATCCCTACAAAATTATATAGTTTGGCTATGCTTCATTTTTGTCACACAAAAATGCTCTCATCATGCACAAGCCCGATGACAAGCCAAGCAATTGTTTCATACTTTAGTAATGTCAAACTTTTTTCAACTTTCATGCAATACATGAGCGTGAGCCATGGATATAGCACTATAGGTGGAATAGAATATGATGATGGAGGTTGTGTGGAGAAGACAAAAAAGGGACAAAGTCTCACATCGACGCGGCTAATCAACGGGCTATGGAGATGCCCATCAATAGATATCAATGTGAGTGAGTAGGGATTGCCATGCAATGGATGCACTAGAGCTATAAGTGTATGAAAGCTCAAAAAGAAACTAAGTGGGTGTCCATCCAACTTGCTTGCTCATGAAGACCTAGGGCATTTTGAGGAAGCCCGTCATTGGAATATACAAGCCAAGTTCAATAATGGAAAATTCCCACTAGTATATGAAAGTGACAAAATAGGAGACTCTCTATCAAGAAGATCATGGTGCTACTTTGAAGCACAAGTGTGGAAAAAGGTGTTGGAAATATGCCCTAGAGGCAATAATAAATTGATTATTATTATATTTCCTTGTTCATGATAATCGTTTATTATCCATGCTATAATTGTATTGATAGGAAACTCAGATACATGTGTGGATACATAGACAACACCATGTCCCTAGTGAGCCTCTAGTTGACTAGCTCGTTGATCAATAGATGGTTATGGTTTCCTAAACATGGACATTGGATGTTGTTGATAACGGGATCACATCATTAGGAGAATGATGTGATGGACAAGACCCAATCCTAAAGCCTAGCACAAGATCATGTAGTTCGTATGCTAAAGCTTTTCTAATGTCAAGTATCATTTCCTTAGACCATGAGATTGTGCAACTCCCGGATACTGTAGGAGTGCTTTGGGTGTGCCAAACGTCACAACGTAACTGGGTGGATATAAAGGTACATTACAGGTATCTCCGAAAGTGTCTGTTGGGTTGGCACGAATCGAGACTGGGATTTGTCACTCCGTGTGAAACGGAGAGGTATCTCTGGGCCCACTCGGTAGGACATCATCATAATGTGCACAATGTGATCAAGGAGTTGATCACGGGATGATGTGTTACGGAACGAGTAAAGAGACTTGCCGGTAACGAGATTGAACAAGGTAATCGGGATACCGACGATCGAATCTCGGGCAAGTGTCGTACCGATAGACAAAGGGAATTGTATACGGGATTGATTAAGTCCTTGACATCGTGGTTCATCCGATGAGATCATCGTGGAACATGTGGAGCCAACATGGGTATCCAGATCCGCTGTTGTTATGACCGGAGAACGTCTCGTCATGTCTGCATTGTCTCCCCGAACCCGTAGGGTTCTACACACTTAGGTTCGATGACGCTAGGTTATAAGGAATTTATGTGTAACCGATGTTGTTCGGAGTCCCGGATGAGATCCCGGACGTCACGAGGAGTTCCGGAATGGTCTGGAGGTAAAGATTTATATATGGGAAGTCCTGTTTTGGTCACCGGAAGAGTTTCGGGGTTTATCGGTAACGTACCGGGACCACCGGGAGGGTCCCGGGGGTCCACCAAGTGGGGCCACCAACCCCAGAAGGTTGCGTGGGCCAAGGGTGGTGAGGGACCAGCCCCTAAGTGGGCTGGTGCGCCTCCCACAAGGCCCAAGGGCAGCTAGGAGGAAAAAAGGAGGAAACCCTAGGCTTAGATGGGCCTTAAGGCCCACCCTAGGGGCGCCTCCCCTCTCCCCCTCTTGGCCGCCACCCTTGATCCCCATCTAGGGCTGCCGCCCCCCTAGGGGTGGGAACCCTAGAGGGGGCGCACCCTCCTCCCCTTCCCTATATATATGAGGCCTAGGGGCTGCCCAATACACGCGATCTGATCTCTGCCTGTTGGTGCAGCCCTCCCTCTCTTTCCTCCTCATATCTCGCGGGTGCTTGGCGAAGCCCTGCAGGATTGCCACGCTCCTCCATCACCACCACGCCGTTGTGCTGCTGCTGGATGGAGTCTTCCTCAACCTCTCCCTCTCTCCTTGCTGGATCAAGGCGTGGGAGACGTCACCGGGCTGCACGTGTGTTGAACGCGGAGGTGCCGTGCGTTCGGCACTTGGTCATCGGTGATTTGAATCACGACGAGTACGACTCCATCAACCCCGTTCACTTGAACGCTTCCGCTTAGCGATCTACAAGGGTATGTAGATGCACTCTCCTTCCCCTCATTGCTAGTCTCTCCATAGAGAGATCTTGGTGACACGTAGGAAAATTTTTAAATTTCTGCTACGTTCCCCAACAGTGGCATCATGAGCTAGGTCTATTGCGTAGATTCTATGCACGAGTAGAACACAAAGTAGTTGTGGGCATTGATTTTGTTCAATATGCTTGCCGTTACTAGTCTTATCTTGATTCGGAGGCATCGTGGGATGAAGCGGCCCGGACCGACCTTACACGTACTCTCACGTGAGACAGGTTCCACCGACTGACATGCACTAGTTGCATAAGGTGGCTAGCGGGTGTCTGTCTCTCCTACTTTAGTCGGATCGGATTCGATGAAAAGGGTCCTTATGAAGGGCAAATAGCAATTGGCATATCACGTTGTGGTCTTTGCGTAGGTAAGAAACGTTCTTGCTAGAAACCCATAGCAGCCACGTAAAACATGCAAACAACAATTAGAGGACGTCTAACTTGTTTTTGTAGGGTATGCTATGTGATGTGATATGGCCAAAAGGATATGATGAATGATATATGTGATGTATGAGATTGATCATGTTCTTGTAATAGGAATCACGACTTGCATGTCGATGAGTATGACAACTGGCAGGAGCCATAGGAGTTGTCTTAATTTATTTATGACCTGCGTGTCAACATAAACGTCATGTAATTACTTTACTTTTATTGCTAACCGTTAGCTGTAGTAGTAGAAGTAATAGATGACGTGACAACTTCATGAAGACATGATGATGGAGATCATGATGATGGAGATCATGGTGTCATGCCAGTGATGATGATGATCATGGAGCCCCGAAGATGGAGATCAAAAGGAGCAATATGATATTGGCCATATCATGTCACTATTTGATTGCAGGTGATGTTTATCATGTTTATACATCTTATTTGCTTAGAACGACGGTAGTAAATAAGATGATCCCTCATTAAAATTTCAAGAAAGTGTTCCCCCTAACTGTGCACCGTTGCGACAGTTCGTAGTTTCGAAGCACCACGTGATGATCGGGTGTTAGATTCATACGTTCACATACAACGGGTGTTGACGAGCCTAGCATGTACAGACATGGCCTCGGAACACATGCAAACACTTAGGTTGACTTGACGAGCCTAGCATGTACAGACATGGCCTTGGAACACAGAAGACCGAAAGGTCGAGCATGAGTCGTATGGCAGATACGATCAACATGAAGATGTTCACCGATGTTGACTAGTCTGTCTCACGTGATGATCGGACACGGCCTAGTTGACTCCGATCATGTAATCACTTAGATGACTAGAGGGATGTCTATCTAAGTGGGAGTTCATAAGATGAACTTAATTATCCTGAACATAGTCAAAAGGATTTTGCAAATTATGTCGTAGCTCGCGCTTTAGTTCTACTATTTAGATATGTTCCTAGAGAAAAAATAGTTGAAAGTTGATAGTAGCAATTGTGCGGACTAGGTTCGTAAACTGAGGATTGTCCTCATTGCTTCATAGAAGGCTTATGTCCTTAATGCACCGCTTAGTGTGCTGAACCTCGAACGTCGTCTATGGATGTTGCAAACATCTGACATACACATTTTGATAACTACGTGATAGTTCAGTTCAACGGTTTAGAATTGAGGCACTGAAGACGTTTTGAAACGTCGCAAGACATATGAGATGTTTCGAGGACTGAAATTGGGATTTCAGGCTCGTGCCCACGTCAATAGGTATAAGACCTCCGACGATTTTCTTAGCCTGCAAACTAAGGGAGAAAAGCTCAATTGTTGAGCTTGTGCTCAGATTGTCTGAGTACATCAATCATTTGAATCGAGTGGGAGTTCATCTTCCAGATAAGATAGTGATGTTTCTCCGAAGTCATTACCACCAAGCTGCTAGAGCTTCGTGATGAACTATAATGTATCAGGGACATATATGATGATCCTTGAGATATTCGCGATGTTTGACACCGCGAACGTAGAAATCAAGAAGGAGCATCAATTGTTGATGGTTAGTGAAACCACTAGTTTCAAGAAGGGCAAGGGAAAGAAGGGATATTTCATGACACGGCAATTCAGTGGCTGCTCTAGTGAAGAAACCCAAGGTTGAACCCAAACCCGAGACTAAGTGCTTCTGTAATAAGGGGAACAACCACTGGAGCAGAATTACCCTAGATACTTGGTAGATTAGAAGGCTGGGAAGGTCGATAGAAGTATATTGGATATACATTGTGTTGATGTGTACTTTACTAGTACTCCTAGTAGCACTAGGGTATTAGATACCGGTTCGGTTGCTAAGTGTTAGTAACTCGAAATAAAAGCTACGGAATAAACGGAGACTAGCTAAAGGTGAGCTGATGATATGTGTTGGAAGTGTTTCCAATGTTGATATAATCAAATATCGTACGCTCCTTCTACCATCAAGATTGGTGTTTGTGTTGAGCATAGACATGATTGGATTGTGTCTATCGCAATATGGTTATTCATTTAAGGAGAATAATGGTTACTCTGTTTATTTGAATAATACCTTCAATGGTCTTACACCTGAAATGAATGGTTTATTGAATCTCGATCGTAGTGATACACATGTTCATGCCAAAAGATAGTAATGATAGTACCACCTACTTGTGGCACAGCCACGTAAGTCATATCGGTATAAAACGCATAAAGAAACTCCATGTTGATGGATCTTTGGACTCACTCATTTTTGAAAAGTTTGAGACATGCGAACCATGTCTATTGGTGTGTATGCATGAAGAAACTCCATGCAAATGGACCGTTTGGACTCACTTGATTTTGAATCACTTGAGGCATGCAAATCATACCACATGGGCAAGATGACTGAAAGCCTCGGTTTCAGTAAAATGGAACTAGAAAGCAAATTGTTGGAAGAAATACATTTTGATGTGTGCAGTCCAATGAGTGCTGAGGCATGTAGTGGATATCGTTATGTTCTTTCTTCACAGATGATTTGAGTAGATGTTGAGTACATTTACTTGATGAACCACGAGTCTGAATTATTGAAAGGTTCAAGTAATTTCAGGGTGAAGTTGAAAGATCGTCGTGACAAGAGGATAAAATATCTATGATATGATCATAGAGATGAATATCTGAATTACGAGTTTGGCACAGAATTAAGACATTGTGGAAATTGTTTCACAACTAATACAGCCTGGAACACCATAGTGTGATGGTGTGTC
The DNA here is from genome assembly GCF_003073215.2 of Triticum urartu. NCBI lineage: Eukaryota > Viridiplantae > Streptophyta > Magnoliopsida > Poales > Poaceae > Triticum > Triticum urartu. The sequence continues at coordinate 96,345,616 of NC_053023.1, read as the reverse complement.
CGAACATCATAACTGCACCCTATTGGATATGATGCATACCATGATGTCTCTTATCGAATTACCACGATAGTTCATGGGTTAGGCATTAGAGACAACCGCATTCACTTTAAATAGGGCACCACGTAATTCCGATGAGATGACACCGTATGAACTATGGTTTAGAGAAACCTAAGCTGTCATTTCTTAAAAGTTTGGGGCTGCGACGCTTATGTGGAAAAAGTTTCAGGCTGATAAGCTCGAACCCAAAGCGGATAAATGCATCTTCATAGGACAACCCAAAAACAGTTGGGTATACCTCCTGTCTCAGATCCGAAAGCAATAAAGGATTGTTTCTAGAATCGGGTCCTTTCTCGAGGAAAAGTTTCTCTCGAAAGAATTGAGTGGGAGGATGGTGGAGGCTTGATGAGGTTATTGAACCGTCACTTCAACTAGTGTATAGCAGGGCACAAAGAGTTGTTCCTGTGGCACCTACACCAATTGAGGTGGAAGCTTATGATATTGATCATGAGACTTCGGATCAAGTCACTCCCAAACCTCATGAGATGACAAGGATGCGTACTACTTCAGAGTGGTACGTAACCCTGTCTTGGAAGTCATGTTGCTAGACAACAATGAACCTACGAGCTGTGGAGAAGCGATGGTGGGCCTGGATTCCGATAAATGGCTTGAGGCCATATAATCCGAGAGAGGATCCATGTATGGAAACAAAGTGTAGACTTTGGAAGAACTACTTGATGGTCGTAAGGCTGTTGAGTGTAGATGGATTTTAAAAGGAAGACGGACAATGATGGTAAATGTCACCATTAAGAAAGCTCGACTTGTCGTTAAGATGTTTTCTAACAAGTTCAAGGAGTTGACTACGGTGAGATTTTCTCACTCGTAGCGATGCTAAGAGTCTGTTGGAATTATATTAGCAGTCACTGCATTATTTATGAAATCTTGCAGATAGGATGTCAAAACATTGTTTCCTCGACGATTTTCTTGAGGAAAGGTTGTATGTGATACAACCGAAAGGTTTTGTCAATCCTGAAAAGATGCTAATAAGGATGCAAAGCTCCAGCAATCCTTCTGAGGACTGGAGTGAGCATCTCGGAGTTGGAATGTACACTTTGATGAGATGATCAAAGATTTTGGGTTTATACAAGGTTTATGAGAAACTTGTATTTCCAAAGAAGTGAGTGGGAGCACTATAGAATTTCTGATGAGTATATGTTTTAACATATTGTTGATCGGAAATGACGTAGAATTTCTGGGAAGCATATAGGGTTATTTGGAAAGTGTTTTTCAATGAAAACCTGGATTAAGCTATTTGAACATTGAGCATCAAGATCTATAAGGATAGATCAAAACGCTTAATGGTACTTTCAAATGAGCGCATACCTTGACATGATCTTGAAGTTGTTCAAGATGGATCAGTCAAAGAAGGAGTTCTTGCCTGAGTTGTAAGGTATGAAGTTAAGACTTAAAGCTCGACCACGGCAGAATAGAGAGAAAGGACGAAGGTCGTCCCCTATGCTTAAGACATAGGCTCTACAGTATGCTATGCTGTGTGCCGCACCTGAAGTGTGCCTTGCCATGAGTCAGTCAAGGGGTACAAGAGTGATCCAAGAATGGATCACAGGACAGTGGTCAAAGTTATCCTTAGTAACTAGTGGACTAAGGAATTTTCTCGATTATGGAGGTGGTAAAAGAGTTCGTCGTAAAGGGTTACGCCGATGCAAACTTTGACACTAATCCAGATTATTCTGAGTAGTAAACTGGATTCGTATAGTAGAACAGTTATTTGGAATAGCTCCAAATAGAACATGGTAGCTGTGTCTAGGAGATGACATAGAGATTTGTGAAGCACACACGGATCTGAAAGGTTCAGACCCGTTGACTAAAACCTCTCTCATAAGCAACATGATCAAACCCAGAACTCTTGGGTGTTAGTCACATGGCGATGTGACCTGTGAGTGTTAATCACATGGCGATGTGAACTAGATTATTGACTCTAGTGCAAGTGGGAGACTGTTGGAAATATGCCCTAGAGGCAATAATAAATTGATTATTATTATATTTCCTTGTTCATGATAATCGTTTATTATCCATGCTATAATTGTATTGATAGGAAACTCAGATACATGTGTGGATACATTGACAACATCATGTCCCTAGTGACCCTCTAGTTGACTAGCTCGTTGATCAATAGATGGTTATGGTTTCCTAACCATGGACATTGGATGTCGTTGATAATGGGATCACATCATTAGGAGAATGATGTGATGGACAAGACCCAATCCTAAAGCCTAGCACAAGATCATGTAGTTCGTATGCTAAAGCTTTTCTAATGTCAAGTATCATTTCCTTGGACCATGAGATTGTGCAACTCCCGGATACCGTAGGAGTGCTTTGGGTGTGCCAAACGTCACAACGTAACTGGGTGGCTATAAAGGTACACTACGGGTATCTCCGAAAGTGTCTGTTGGGTTGGCATGAATCGAGACTGGGATTTGTCACTCCGTGTGACGGAGAGGTATCTCTGGGCCCACTCGGTAGGACATCATCATAATGTGCACAATGTGATCAAGGAGTTGATCACGGGATGATGTGTTACGGAACGAGTAAAGAGACTTGCCGGTAACGAGATTGAACAAGGTATCGGGATACCGATGATCGAATCTCGGGCAAGTGTCGTACCGATAGACAAAGGGAATTGTATACGGGATTGATTAAGTCCTTGACATCGTGGTTCATCCGATGAGATCATCGTGGAACATGTGGGAGCCAACATGGGTATCCAGATCCCGCTGTTGGTTATTGACCGGAGAACGTCTCGGTCATGTCTGCATGTCTCCCGAACCCGTAGGGTCTACACACTTCAGGTTCGATGACGCTAGGGTCATAAAGGAAGTTTGTATGTGGTAACCGAATGTTGTTAGGAGTCCCGGATGAGATCCCGGACGTCACGAGGAGTTCCGGAATGGTCCAGAGGTAAAGATTTATATATGGGAAGTCCTGTTTTGGTCACCGGAAGAGTTTCGGGGTTTATCGGTAACGTACCGGGACCACCGGGAGGGTCCCGGGGGTCCACCAAGTGGGGCCACCAACCCCAGAAGGTTGCGTGGGCCAAGGGTGGTGAGGGACCAGCCCCTAAGTGGGCTGGTGCGCCTCCCACAAGGCCCAAGGGCAGCTAGGAGGAAAAAAGGAGGAAACCCTAGGCTTAGATGGGCCTTAAGGCCCACCCTAGGGGCGCCATCCCTCTCTCCCCCTCTTGGCCGCCACCCTTGATCCCCATCTAGGGCTGCCGCCCCCCCTAGGGGTGGGAACCCTAGAGGGGGCGCAGCCCCTCCCCTTCCCTATATATATGAGGCCTAGGGCTGCCCATAACACACGCGATTCGATCTCTCGTTGGTGCAGCCCTGCATCTCTCTCTCCCTCCTCTTCTGTGGTGCTTGGCGAAGCCCTGCAGGATTGCCACGCTCCTCCATCACACCACGCCGTTGTGCTGCTGCTGGATGGAATCTTCCTCAACCTCTCCCTCTCTCCTTGCTGGATCAAGGCGTGGGAGACGTCACCGGGCTGCACGTGTGTTGAACGCGGAGGTGCCGTGCGTTCGGCACTTGGTCATCAGTGATTTGAATCACGACGAGTACGACTCCATCAACCCCGTTCACTTGAACACTTCTGCTTAGCGATCTACAAGGGTATGTAGATGCACTCTCCTTCCCCTCATTGCTAGTCTCTCCATAGATAGATCTTGGTGACACGTAGGAAATTTTTTGAATTTCTGCTACGTTCCCCAACAAAAGGATAGCAGCATTGTCCCTTCTCTCTTTTTCTCTTATTTTTTAATTTGGGCCTTTTCTTTTTTTATGGCCTCTTTTTTTTCATCCGGAGTCTCATCCCGACTTGTGGGGGAATCATAGTCTCCATCATCCTTTCCTCACTGGGACAATGCTCTAATAATGAAGATCATCACACTTTTATTTACTTACAACTCAAAAATTACAACTCGATACTTAGAACAAAATATGACTCTATGTGAATGCCTTCAGCGGTGTACCGGGATGTGCAATGATTCAAGAGTGACATGTATGAAAAATTATGAACGGTGGCTTTGCCACAAATACTATGTCAACAACATGATCATGCAAGGCAATATGACAATGATGGAGTGTGTCATAATAAACGGAACGGTGGAAAGTTGCATGGTAATATATCTCGGAATGGCTATGGAAATGCCATAATAGGTAAGCGTGGTGGCTGTTTTGAGGAAGGTAAATGGTGGGTTTATGGTACCGGCGAAAGTTGTGCGGTACTAGAGAGGCTAGCAACGGTGGAAGGCTGAGAGTGTGTATAATCCATGGACTCAACATTAGTCATAAAGAACTCACATACTTATTGCAAAAATCTATTAGTTATTGAAATGAAGTACTGCGCGCATGCTCCTAGGGGGATAGATTGGTAGGAAAATACCATCGCTCGTTCCGACCGCCACTCATAAGGAAGACAATCAAAAAATAAATCATGCTCCGACTTCATCACATAACGGTTCACCATACATGCATGCTACGGGAATCACAAACTTTAACACAAGTATCTCTCAAATTCACAACTACTCAACTAGCATGACTCTAATATCACCATATTCATATCTCAAAACAATCATAAGGAATCAAACTTCTCATAGTATTCAATGCACTTTATATGAAAGTTTTTATTATACCCATCTTGGATGCCCATCATATTAGGACTAATTTTATAGCCAAAGCAAATTACCATGCTATTCTAAAAGACTCTAAAAATAATATAAGTGAAGCATGAAGATCAATAGTTTCTATAAAATAAAACCACCACCGTGCTCTAAAAAGATATAAGTGTAGCACTGGAGCAAAATTATCTAGCTCAAAAGATATAAATGAAGCACATAGAGTATTCTAATAAATTCCGATTCATGCGTGTCTCTCCCAAATGGTGTGTACAGCAAGGATGATTGTGGTAAACTAAAAATCAAAGAATCAAATCATAGAAGATGCTCCAAGCAAAACACATATCATGTGGTGAATAAAAATATAGCCTCAAGTAAAGTTACCGATAGACGAAGACGAAAGAGGGGATGCCTTCCAAGGCATCCCCAAGCTTAGGCTTTGTCCTTGAATTTTACCTTGGGGTGCCTTGGGCATCCCCAATATTAGGCTCTTGCCACTTCTTATTCTAAAATCCATCAAATCTTTACCCAAGAATTTGAAAACTTCACAACACAAAACTTCAACAGAAAATCTATGAGCTCCGTTAGTATAAGAAAATAAACCACCACTTTAAGGTACTGTAATGAACTCATTATTTATTTAGATTGGTGTTAAACCTACTGTATTCCAACTTCTCTATGGTTCATACCCCACGATACTAGTCATAGATGCATCAAAATAAGCAAACAACACGCGAAAAACCGAATCTGTCAAAAACAGAATAGTCTGTACCAATCTGAAGGTTTCGAATACTTCCGTAACTCCAAAAATTCTTAAAAATTAGGACGACCATGATAATTTGTATATTGATCTACTTCAGTTGGAATTGGTATTTTATCGCTCTTTGGTAAAAAAATGAAAATTATTTTCGTGAGCGCATATTTTTTGTTTTTATCAACAAGATCAAACAACAATCACCCAAGAAGATCCTAAAGGCTTTACTTGGCACAAACACTAATTAAAACATAAAAAACACAATCATAACAGAGGCTAGATGAATTATTTATTACTAAACAGGAACAAAAAGCAAAGAACAAAAATAAAATTCGGTTGCCTCCCAACAAGCGCTATCGTTTAACGCCCCTAGCTAGGCATCTATAATTTTAATGATGCTCACATGAAAGATAGAAATTCAAACACGAAGGGAGAATCATGAAGCATATGAAAATCACATCTAAGTCTAACATACTTCCTATGCATATGCATTATATAAGCAAACGAATTATCAAGACAAGCAAAAACTAGCATATGTAAGGAAGGAGAAAGAAACAATAGCAATCTCAACATAACGAGAGGTAATTTAGTGACATGGAAATTTCTACAACCATATTTTCCTCTCTCATAATAATTACATGTAGGATCATAATCAAATTCAACAATATAGCTATCACATAAAATTTTCTCTTCATGATCCACATGCATGCAAAGTTGACACTCTTCCAAAATAGTGGGATTATCATAAAATAAAGTCATGACCTCTTCGTACCTACCTTTATAAAAAATTCACAAGATTGAATATTCTCCAAATATGTGGGATCTAAAGTCGACACTCTTACAAACCCACTTTCAATATTATTGCAAACATTATTATCAATCTCATATTCATCATGGGACTTCAATAAATTTTCAACATCATAATAAGAATCACCCCAATCATGATCATTGCAACAAGTAGAGGACATAGCAAAACTAGCATCCCCAAGCTTAGGGTTTTGTATATTATTAGCACAATTGACATTAATATAATTTATAATAACATCATTGCAATCATGCTTTTCATTCAAAGATCTACCGTGAATCACTTCATAAAGTACTTCATCACAATTTTCAGATTCACGGATTTCAAGCAAAAACTCATAAAGATAATCTAGTGCACACAACTCACTAGCAATTAGTTCATCATAATTGGATCTCTTAAAAAGATTAGCAAGTGGATGAGGATCCATAAGTTTTTGTTTGATTGGCAATAAACACACAATTATACCAAGCAAACGAGCAAGCAATCCAAGTAATACATAAGGGCAAACGAAAAAGACGAACGAAAGAGAGGCTAAGAAAAGGCAAAGATTTTCGAAAATCGTTTTAGAAGTGGGGGATTGGAAAACGAGAGGCGAATGGCAAATAATGTAATTTGAGGGGGAAGAGTTTATGATGGGTACTTAGTATGTCTTGACTTGGCGTAGTTCTCCCAGGCAACGGCGCCAGAAATCCTTCTTGCTATCTCTTGAGCATGCGTTGGTTTTCCCTTGAAGACGAAAGGGTGATGTAGCAAAGTAGCGTAAGTATTTCCCTTAGTTTTTGAGAACCAAGGTATCAATATAGTAGGAGACAACGCACAAGTCATCTAGTACCTACACAAACAATGAAGAACCTTGCAACCAACGCGATAAAGGGGTTGCCAATCCCTTCACGGTCACTCGCAAAAGTGAGATCTAATAAAGATAGTGAAATATATATTTTTGGTATTTTTGTTGTATAGATTGGAAAGTAAAGATTGCAAAATAGTAAACGAGATGCGATGTAAATAAAAGAGATGTAATATAATAAGAAAGAGACCGGGGGCCCATAGGTTTCACTAGTGGCTTCTCTCAAGATGGCATGTATTACGATGGGTGAACAAAACACTACCGAGCAATTGATAGAGAAGCGCATAGTTATGAAGATATCTAAGGCAATGATCATGAATATAGGCATCACGTCCGTGTCAAGTAGATCGAAAAGATTCTGCATCTACCACTATACTCCACACATCGACCGCTATCCAACATGCATCTAGAGTATTAGGTTCAAACGAACAGAGTAGCGCTTTAAGCAAGATGTCATGATGTAGCGACCAGACCTCAAACGGTCCAATCTCTGTGCTCAGGTGTCATCCCTGGATCAGTAATGCTGACACCACACAGTACTTGAAGGATTTATAACAGAGTAGCAATCACACACTTATTACATCGAGTGTCTCAAGAGAGAACTTATTATAATAAATATGGCTTAAGGCCATCTAATAACGATAACAGCGGAAGGCTTGGAAGATAAGTGAGTCCATCAACTCCAACAGCGTCACTGAGTATAGAACCATGACCTAAAAGCACCTTAATCGTCGTCTGAAAAGTCTGCAACATTAACGTTGCAGCCCGAAATGGGTCAGCACATGGAATATGCTGGCAATGTAACACATAGAGAGTAATGAAAGAATAAGGCTATACTATATGCATATTTGGCTGGTGGAAAGCTCTATGGTTACAGTTTTGAGAAAAGCCAATTTTTCCCTACTGCAAAGGAATAAATTTTATTTAACTATCATGGTAGTTGTTAAACATTGAGAATGGTTGACAGCATTCTCAATCCCAATTAAGCATCATCATTAGAAAAACCCAACAAAATTAACTTTAGAGTAACATGATGAGATTCACATGATAATCCAAGTACTAGATACTCAAGATGTCCATAACCGGGGACACGGCTAACCATGATTAGTTTATACACTCTGCAGAGGTTTGCGCACTTTTCCCCACAAGACTCGATCGCCTCCGTTTGATTTCTCGCACTACATGGTGTTTGAGAAACAGATGACCGAGACATAGTCTTTCAGAAGCTACACTTACTTTCATAACCTTACGATCGGGTAGACCGTTACACCTACTTTCCCCTACATCTGCTAGTCTACCATTGTAAGAGTTCGCACAACTTAATCAACTATGCTAGAGCCCATAGTAGCTTGTGACTGCACACGGAAGTTTCTAGCATGAATAATCTCATGATCCCTTTGAGCCTGGGTGGCGGTCCAAAAGAAAAACAAGCAATCACTGTAATACCCAGGTGCCTCAATCCACCCAGATGTGTATTTAAGTTGCCACCTAAGATAAACCTTTAAATTAACAAATCTCACATCTGTCATGGATACACTCACCCAATCCACGTCTACTAGCATAGCATGGCATAATAAGCAAACGTAGAAGTAACTCCCAAAGGTTTGATAATAACAGGTGATAGGTACTACCTCATCTACTTCCCAAACCCACAATTTAATTAGATCCTAATCATGCAATGTGTCAGGATTGATCTAATGCAATAAAACTGGGTAGTTGGAAGTATGATCAAAGTGTTACTTGCCTTGCTGATGATCCGGGAAACCTAGCGATTCGAAGTAGCAAGCGGCGCACTCCGGGTACTCTATCGCAAAAAAACAAGCATACAATAAGTAATCAACTAATGCACAGGTAAAACTCGAATAAGAGATCTAACCAGAAAGTTCAACTTAAGAATTCCGGTTGGCAAAAAGAATCAAATCGAATGAAGCAACAAAAGACAAACGACAAAAGGAACAAGCTTCGTTTACTATTCTGGATCTAGGGCAATTTTTACAGTGGCAAACTTGTTTGAGTTGGTTAAACGGAAAGAGGGTTTCGAGACGAAACTCCAGGCGCTTGAATCGCCTGATTCCTATAAACGAGCGAAAAGTTAGACTAAAACGAAAATCGGATCAGGAATCGAGATCAGAAAAATCGCCGATTTAATCCGAGAAAAAGAAAAACGACGAATGTTCGTTAAAACGAACGAATGGACGAACGCTCGCTAATTAAATAAACCGGAAAACCGATCTATTTAAAAAACGAAACTAAAAAAACGGAGAAAACCGACGGAAAACCGATTGGTTTTTAGAAAAACCAGCGGCGAAAAAAAACTACCTCCGGTGGCGGCGGCGGTCCGGCGGTGGCGGCGGGCGGCGGGGCGGCAGCGGCCTACGGTTAGGGTTTCGGGGCGGGGCGCGGCTGGGCTGGCCTTGGGCCTCGGCGGCGCTATATAAAGGGCCGGGCCAGGCGGAGTCCTGGCCGGTTATGGCCAGAGTCGGTTCAGACTCATTTTTTTTAATAATTACGCTCAGAAAAAAAAACAAAAGGAATACTAAACGGACTCCAAAAATCCCGAAATAAATTTTCCCCGGCTTCTAAAATCAAGCCGCACAGGATGAACATTTATTTGGGGCCTAAATGCAATTTTGAAAAACGCGCATTTTTCCTAAATTCAAATAAAATAGCAAATAAAAACAAAATAAAATCTTATTTGATTTTTAGTTAAATCCTCAATATTTCTTTATTTTGGGAAAGTCATTTTATTCCCTCTCTCATATTTTTGTAATAGAAATAATTGAAGATAAAATAAATAAAATCAAATGATCCTATTTTCAAAATTTGAGAAAAACTCAAAGATGAAAATAACGAAATCCCCAACTCTCTCTCCGAGGGTCCTTGAGTTGCGTAGAATTTTCTAGGATCAACCAAAATGCAATAAAATATGATATGCAATGATGATCTAGTGTATAACATTCCAAATTGAAAATTTGGGATGTTACAAACCTACCCCCCTTAAGATGAATCTCGCCCTCGAGATTCGGGTTGGCTAGAAAATAGGTGAGGGTGGTCCTTCAACATTTGTTCCTCTCGCTCCCAAGTGGCTTCATCCTCCGTGTGGTGGCTCCACTGAACTTTGCAAAACTTGATAACCTTGCTGTGGGTGACTCGACTGGCATACTCTAGAATCTTAACTGGTTTCTCCTCATAGGTCAAATCACTGTCCAACTGAATCGCTTCCAGCGGCATTGTATCTCTCAGCGGTATATCGGCCATCTCTGCGTGGCAGTTCTTCAACTGGGAAACGAGGAATATATCGTGGACTCCTGACAATCCTTCGGGCAATTCCAACTTATAGGATACTTCTCCCATACGCTCCATAACTTTGTATGGGCCTACAAAACATGGCGCTAACTTTCCCTTAACTCCAAAGCACTTAACTCCTCGAAGTGGTGATACTCGGAGATAAACTCGGCTCCGACTTCGTTAACTGTCTCCTTGCGTTTTGAATCTGCATAGCTCTTCTACCTGGATTGGGCTACCTTGAGCCTATCATGAATTAATTTCACTTTCTGTTCAGGCTCCTTAATCAGATCCGGTCCAAACAACTTACGGTCTCCAACTTCATCCCACGACAATGGGGTCCTGGACCTCCTTCCGTACAAGGCTTCGAAAGGGGCCATCTTCAAACTGGATTGATAACTGTTGTTGTAAGAGAACTCTGCATATGGCAAATTCTCGTCCCAACTAGATCCGTAATCTAGCACACAAGCTCTTAGCATATCCTCCAAAATCTGATTGACTCTCTCGGTCTGTCCATCTGTCTGCGGATGGAAAGCTGTACTGAACTCTAGCCTGGTACCCAAAGTTTCATGCAACTGATTCCAGAACTTTTAGGTAAACTGGGTTCCTCTATCTGATACAATGCTCCTTGGAACTCCATGCAGACATACGATTCTGGTCATGTATATCTTTGCCAACTTTGCACTGGTGTAGGTAGTCTTCACTGGAATGAAATGTGCTACCTTTGTCAAACGATTGACTACAACCCATATTGAGTCATAGCCTGAACGAGTTCTGGGTAAACCCATAATAAAATCCATGCCTAACTTATCCCACTTCCACTCGGGTATTGGCAATGGCTGTAGCAATCCTGCTGGCTTCTGATGCTATGCCTTTACTCTGTGGCATACATCACAAACTGCTACATACTCCGTAATATCCTTTTTCATTCCGGTCCACCAGAAAGTATCCTTCAAATCCAAATACATCTTGGTATTTCCTGGGTGAATCGAATATGGTGAATCATGGGCCTCTTGCAGAATTAACTTCCTGATCTCCGAATCATTAGGCAAATAAACCCGGTGTTCAAACCATAAGGTATCATGCTCATCCTCACGAAATCCCTTAGCTTTTCCTTTTCTCATTTTCTCCTTTATAGAGGCAATCTCCTTGTCAGTCTTCTGGGCTTCTTTGATCTTATCCATCAAACTAGACTGAATCTCCAATGCTGCTACATAGCCTCTTGGTACTATCTCCAAACATAGCTCATGAAGATTTTCGGATAACTCCCTTGGTAAATCTCCCGTCATTAAGGTGTTGACATGACTTTTTCGGCTCAGCGCATCGGCTACTACGTTAGCCTTTCTGGGGTGATAATGCAATTTCATATCGTAATCCTTGATGAGCTCCAACCATCTCCTTTGCCTGAGATTCAACTCCTTCTGCGTGAAAATATACTTCAAACTCTTGTGATCCGTGTACACCTCACAATGGTTTCCAATGAGAAAGTGTCTCCAAGTTTTCAATGCATTCACTACGGCTGCTAACTCCAAATCATGCATAGCATAATTTAACTCATGAGGCTTAAGTTGTCGTGAGGCATATGAAACAACTCTTCCTTCCTGCATAAGCACTGCTCCAAGTCCTTGACGTGAAGCGTCGCAATACACCTCTTCAACAACTCCGTCATAGGCTTCGCAATCTTCGAGAAATTCTCAATGAATCTCCGATAGTATCCTGCAAGTCCAAGAAAACTCCGGATCTCTCCAACTGTTGTTGGGGCTTCCCAATTTGTCACGGTATCAACCTTAGTGGGATCTACTGCTATACCTTCTCCAGATATAACGTGTCCGAGAAATCCAACTTCCTTCAACCAAAACTCACATTTGCTAAATTTGGCATATAATTGATGTTCTCTGAGTTTTCCAAGAACCAAACGCAAATGCTCCTTATGCTCTTCTTCATTCTTCGAGTAAACCAGGATATCATCAATGAACACTACAACGAACTTATCCAGAAACTCCATAAACACCTTGTTCATCATGTTCATAAAATATGCAGGTGCGTTAGTCAGACCAAATGTCATAACCGTATACTTGTACAGCCCATACCTGGTGGTAAAAGCCGTCTTAGGTATATCCTGTTCTCGAATCTTCAACTGGTGGTATCCTGATCGCAGATCGATCTTGGAAAATACCTTAGCTCCTTGCAATCGATCAAACAGATCATTGATCATCGGTAGTGGGTACTTGTTCTTGATGGTTACTTCATTCAATCCTCGATAATCAACAACCATCCTTAGCGATCCATCTTTCTTCTCCACTAGAAGTACTAGAGATCCCCAAGGTGAAGAACTTGGGCGAATATATCCTTTATCCGGTAACTCCTTAATCTGCTTCTTAATCTCCACCAAATCCTTCGCGGGCATCCTATATGATCTCTTTGATATTGGCCCTGTGCCTGGCAAAAGCTCAATCAAAAACTCAATATCTCTATCCGGTGGCATGCCTGGAAATTCTTCTGGAAATACATCAGGGAAATCCTTCACAACTGGTACTTCCTCCTGCACAACTCCTATTAAACAATTTACCTGATTCCTCTTTGGCACATGCCGGGATACATACTTGATCATTCTTCCTTCTAGGGTGGTGAGCAAAATTGACTTACTGGCGCAATCGATGTTTCCTCCATACATCGACAGCCAATCCATACCCAGAATTACATCCAAACCTTGTGATTCCAAAATGATTAAATCCGCGGGAAACACATGCCTACCTATACTCAATGGCACTTGAAAACATCCTTGGCTAGCCATATACTCTGCTCCTGGTGAGCTTACTAACATAGGTGTTCTAAGAACTTTGGTGGGCAGGTTATACTTATCCAAAAATTCCCTTGATATGTATGAATGTGATGCACCAGTATCAAAAAGAACAAGTGCAGTAAATGACTTAACCAAAAACTTACCGATTACTGCATCCGGCTGCTCTTCAACCTCCTCCACATTAACGTGGTTCACCTGTCCTCTGTTGAAAGGGTTCGACTTCTTTCCAGAGCTTCCATTGCCATTACCATTCTGTGATTCAGGACATTCATTGGCATAATGTCCGGTCTTCTGGCACTTGAAACAAGTGACTTGGCTCAGGTCTCTCTTGGCTGGGGTTGATGGGTTGGTGTGGTTCTGGCCGTTGCTTCCTCCATTCCCATTACCATTCTTGGTGCCATTGTGGTTGTGCGAGCTACCTCCTCCATGGGTATGCTGAAAATGTCCTCCCGGTCTAGGGGTAAAACCTGGCTTCTGCAGAGCTCCTGAATTGTACTTCCCTTGTCCATATTTCCTATTGCGATTCTCAATCTGCTGCTGCTTCCCTTCAATCATGGGAGCACGATCTACCAACTCCTGCTGGTTGTTGAAGGTTGCTACCATCAACTGCATGCTCAACTCATCATTCAGTCCTTCTAGAAACTTCTCCTGCTTTGCTTCATCCGTAGCAATGTCATACGGGGCATAACATGCTAACTTACTAAAGTCCTCCACATACTGGCCAACTGTCCGTCCTCCTTGGCGGAAGTTGCGAAACTCTCGCTTCTTCATGGCCATAGCTCCTACTGAAACATGGCCAGTACGAAAAGCTTGCTGAAACTGGTCCCACGTGACAGTGTCGACAGGGAAAGTGGCTGTGAAATTCTCCCACCATGATGTTGCGGGTCCTTCAAGCTGATGTGCGGCAAACTTCACCTTTTCCGCATCTATGCATCCTGCGGTGGTCAACTCCCTTGCTGTCTTATGGAGCCAATCATCTGCTACTATCGGCTCGGTGCTACTGGAGAACACTAGCGGATTCAGCCTAAGAAAACAGGCTAAGTGATCAACAGGTGGTGGTGGTGGTGGGTTGTTGTTGTTGTTCCCCTGATTCTGATTCTGGACTAGCAACTGCATCAATGTGTTCTGCTGCTGGATCAACTGGGTGAGCTCCGGTGGGAAGGTAAATCCGGGGTCACGTCTCGGAGGCATCTGAGGCTTTAGAAAAGATGATATTTAAGAATAGAGAGGGGTCTAGAGAGAAAACACTACCCATATGCACATGAGGCAAAAGAAAACAATTCACTTCATTCAATCAATCAAACAAGGGCATACAATCGATCTAACTATCGCAAGAGTGCTCGGACTACTATATTTACATGGTGGACTAGTACTACTATTGGGGTGGTCTACTAGAAATATACTTTGGTTGCAGATTCCATGATATCTGCTCCAGCTTCATCAACATAGTCATCATTGCTATCATCTGGATCCGAGTTGGTGTCGTCGATGATGATGTAGTCTTCCGGACGAATCTCCTTGGGTTCTTCATCTTCCTCTACTAGTGTAGGGCCTCCCATAAATATTCCAATCTTCTTGATCAGATCGTCGTTCTTCTCCACTAATACTTCGATTTCCTCTTCATAATCTTCACATGTAGCCTTGAGTTCTTCCTCCAGTTCCTTGATTCTTGTCCTCAACTTCTTCAGATCTATCATGTTGGCGCACATCTGGTTCTCCTACCGTCGAATGTGTTGGTTTAACTCCTGGATAAAAGCTGCAACTGATCTATCCTTCCTGGTGCTGATCATCTCCCAGTGCTCATCTCGGCGCCCACAAATCTGGTAGATAGTATCCTTGAGGTCATTGCGGTAAACTTCTCCAATGCGTCCCATGGCGATGTGAGCTGCCATGCTCTTTCCTAGACTCCAAGTTGGTGCATCAAAAGAAAACTCTATGGGCTCAGTGACTGGCATGAACGTCCTTCCTGGAACTTGAACTTGAATCATGCAGCGCTCTTCTTCAGGTAGAGTGGCATTGTAGGTTCCGGTGAATCTCGGTACTCCTATGTTCAGATATCTAGTGACTTCCTTCAAGTGTCGTCCAAAGGGTGTATCTTCATCCGGTTGCATGAACTTGTTCCTTGCATCCACCATCTTAAAAGAGTAGAAAAGATTTGAAGTCAGAAAGATAAGAGAGTGAGTAGTGATCTAGGTCTTAGTGGTCGTGTCCTACAGTCAGCGTGTGCTCTGATACCATCTTGTAGCGACCAGACCTCAAACGGTCCAATCTCCGTGCTCAGGTGTCATCCCTGGATCAGTAATGCTGACACCACACAATACTTGAAAGATTTATAACAGAGTAGCAATCACACACTTATTACATCGAGTGTCTCAAGAGAGAACTTATTACAATAAATATGGCTTAAGGCCATCTAATAACGATAACAGCGGAAGGCTTGGAAGATAAGTGAGTCCATCAACTCTAACGGCATCACTGAGTATAGAACCACGACCTAAAATCACCTTAATTGTCGTCTGAAAAGTCTGCAACATTAACGTTGCAGCCCGAAATGGGTCAGCACATGGAATATGTTGGCAATGTAACACATAGAGAGTAATGAAAGAATAAGGCTATACTATATGCATATTTGGCTGGTGGAAAGCTCTATGGTTACAGTTTTGTGAAAAACCAATTTTTCCCTACTGCAAAGGAATAAATTTTATTTAACTATCATGGTAGTTGTTAAACATTGAGAATGGTTGACAGCATTCTCAATCCCAATTAAGCATCATCATTAAACAAAACCCAACAAAATTAACTTTAGAGTAACATGATGAGGTTCACATGATAATCCAAGTACTAGATACTCAAGATGTCCATAACCGGGGACACGGCTAACCATGATTAGTTTATACACTTTGCAGAGGTTTGCGCACTTTTCCCCACAAGACTTGATCGCCTCCGTTTGATTTCTCGCACTACATGGTGTTTGAGAAACGGGTGACCGGGACATAGTCTTTCAGAAGTGCTAGCACCTTACGATCGGGTAGACCGTTACACCTACTTTCCCCTACATCTGCTAGTCTATCATTGTAAGAGTTCGCACAACTTAATCAACTATGATAGAGCCCATAGTAGCTTGTGGCTGCACACCGAAGTTTCTAGCATGAATAATCTCATGATCCCTTTGAGCCTGGGTGGCGGTCCAAAAGAAAAACAGGCAATCACTGGAATACCCAGGTGCCTCAATCCACCCAGATGTGTATTTAAGTTGCCACCTGAGATAAACCTTTAAATTAACAAATCTCACATCTGTCATGGATACACTCACCCAATCCACGTCTACTAGCATAGCATGGCATAATAAGCAAACGTAGAAGTAACTCCCAAAGGTTTGATAATAACAGGTGATAGGTACTACCTCATCTACTTCCCAAACCCACAATTTAATTAGATCCTAATCATGCAATGTGTCAGGGTTGATCTAATGCAATAAAACTGGGTAGTTGGAAGTATGATCAAAGTGTTACTTGCCTTGCTGATGATCCGGGAAACCTAGCGATTCGAAGTAGCAAGCGGTGCACTCCGGGTACTCTATCGCAAAAAAACAAGCATACAATAAGTACTCAACTAATGCATAGGTAAAACTCGAATAAGAGATCTAACCAGAAAGTTCAACTTAAGAACTCCGGTTGGCAAAAAGAATCAAATCGAATGAAGCAACAGAAGACAAACGGCAAAAGAAACAAGCTTCATTTACTATTCTGGATCTAGGGCAATTCTTAAAGTGGCAAAAACTTGATTGAGTTGGTTAAACGGAAAGAGCGTTTCGAGACGAAACTCTAGGCGCTTGAATCGCCGGATTCCGATAAACGAGCGAATAGTTAGACTAAAACAAAAATCGGATCAGGAATCGCGATCAGAAAAATCGCGGATTTAATCCGAGAAAAAGACAAACGACGAACGTTCATGAAAACGAACGAATGGACGAACGCTCGCTAATTAAATAAACCGGAAAACTGATCTATTTAAAAAAACGAAACAAAAAAACTGACAAAATTGACGGAAAACCGATCGGTTTTCTAAAAAAATCGGCGGCAAAAAAAAAACTACCTCCGGCGGCGGCGGTCCGGCGGCGGCGGCGGCGGTCCGGCGGCGGCAGCGGCGGTCCGGCGGCGGCAGCGGGCGGCGAGGCGGCCTAGGGTTAGGGTTTCGGGGCGGGGCGCGGCTGGGCTGGCCTTGGGCCTCGGCGGCGCTATATAAAGGGCCGGGCCAGGCGGAGTCCTGGCCGGTTATGGCCAGAGTCGGTTCAGACTCATTTTTTTTAATAATTACGCTCAGAAAAAAAAACAAAAGGAATACTAAACGGACTCCAAAAATCCCGAAATAAATTTTCCCCGGCTTCTAAAATCAAGCCGCATAGGATGAACATTTATTTGGGGCCTAAATGCAATTTTGGAAAATGTGCATTTTTCCTAAATTCAAATAAAATAGCAAATAAAACCAAAATGAAATCTTATTTGATTTTTTTATGAAATCCTCAACATTTCTTTATTTTGGGAAAGTCATTTTATTCCCTCTCTCATATTTTTGTAATAGAAATAATTGAAGATAAAATAAATAAAATCAAATGATCCTATTTTCAAAATTTGAGAAAAACTCAAATATGAAAATAACGAAATCCCCAACTCTCTCCGAGGGTCCTTGAGTTGCGTAGAATTTTCTAGGATCAACCAAAATGCAATAAAATATGATATGCAATGATGATCTAGTGTATAACATTCCAAATTGAAAATTTGGGATGTTACACATGATGTAGAGGGATAAACTCAAGCAATATGATATAAACCCCATCTTTTTTATCCGCAATGGCAACAATACAATACGTGCCTTGGTGCCCCTACTGTCACTGGGAAAGGACACCGCAAGATTGAACCCGAAGCTAAGCACTTCTCCCATTGCAAGAAAAACCAATCTAGTAGGCCAAACTAAACCAATAATTCGAAGAGACTAGCAAAGATATCAAATCATGCATATAAGAATTCAGAGAAGAACCAAATAATGTTCATAGATAATCTTGTTCATAAACCCACAATTCATCGGATCTCGGCAAACACACTGCAAAAGAGTATTACATTAAATAGATCTCCAAGAACATCGAGGAGAACTTTGTATTGAGAATCAAACAGAGAGAACAAGCCATCTAGCTAATAACTATGGACCCGAAGGTCTGTGGTAAACTACTCACGCTTCATCGGAGAGGCTATGGTGTTGATGTAGAAGCACTCCGTGATCGATTCCTCCTCTGACAAATCGCCGGAAGAGGCCCCAAGATGGGATCTCACGGGTACAGAAGGTTGTGGCGGTGGAAAAGTGGTTTCATGGCTCTCTGCGATGTTTCTAGGGTATAAGAGTATATATAGGCGGAAGAAGTCCGTCGTTGGAGCTACGAGGGGCCCATGAGGGTGGGGGCGCGCCTACCCCCCTAGGCGCGCCCTCCTGCCTTGAGGCCACATAGTGGCATTCAAGACTTCAACTCCAAGTCTTCTGGTTTGCTTTTGGTCCAAGAAAGATCATCGCGAAGGTTTCATTCCGTTTGGATTCCGTTTTGTATTCCTTTTCTGCGAAACTGGCACTGGGCCTCCGGTAAATAGGTTAGTCCCAAAAATAATATAAAAGAGCATATTAAAGCCCATTAAACATCCAATACAGATAATATAATAGCATGGAACAATAAAAAATTATAGATACGTTGGACACGTATCACACTCCTGCGTGTTGCGTACGCAGCTTGGAGCAGACCCACCCCCTTATACAAGCGCAGGTGGTTACCGTCCAACTAGGCACGCGCCGCTCAATTGTTGACGTCCGAATAGCTTTTGGAGAATCGCGACATCGAGTGCCCATACTTATTCCTACGTGGTGGTTAGTGCGAAAAGGCCAAAGGCCTATGATACGTCCATTTTGCATCATGCTTTTATATCGATATTTATTGCATTATGGGTTGTTATTACACATTATGTCACAATACTTATGCCTATTCTATCTTATTTTACAAGGTTTACATAAAGAGGGAGAATGCCGATAGCTGGGATTCTGGGCTGGAAAAGGAGGAAATATAAGCAAGCTTTCGGGACGAGACTCCGCCGCCATGAGGCGGAACCTTGGCGAAACCAATCTAGGGCTGTGGCGGAGCTGTTCTGCCGAGGAAACTTCCCTCCGGGAGGGGGAAATCATCGCCATCGTCATCACCAATGATCCTCTCATCGGGAGGGGGTCAATCTCCATCAACATCTTCACCAGCACCATCTCCTCTCAAACCCTAGTTCATCTCTTGTATCCAATTCTTGTCCCCAAGTCTGGGATTGGTACCTGTGGGTTGCTAGTAGTGTTAATTACTCCTTGTAGTTGATGCTAGTTGGTTTATTTGGTGGAAGATCATATTTTTAGATCCTATATGCATATTAATACTCGTCTGATTTCATGAATATGCTTTGCGAGTAGTTACGTTTGTTCCTGAGGACATGGGAGAAGTCTTGCTTTTAGTAGTCATGTGAATTTGGTATTTGTTCAATATTTTGATGAGATGTATGTTGTCTCTCCTCTAGTGGTGTTATGTGAACGTCGACTACATGACATTTCACCATTATTTGAGCCTAGAGGAAGGCATTGGGAAGTAATAAGTAGATTATGGGTTTCTAGAGTGACAGAAGCTTAAACCCTAGTTTATGTGTTGCTTCGTAAGGGGCTGATTTGGATCCACATGTTTCATGCTATGGTTAGGTTTACCTTAATTCTTTTGTTGTAGTTGCGGATGCTTGCAATAGAGGTTAATCATAAGTGGGATTCTTGGCCAAGTAAGGACATCACCCAAGCACCAGTCCACCCACATACCAAATTATCAAAGTACCGAACGTGAATCATATGATCGTGATGAAACCTAGCTTGACGATAACTCCCATGTGTCCTCGGGAGCGCTTTTCTCTATATAAGAGTTTGTCCTGGATTGTCCTTTGCTACAAAAAGGATTGGGCCACCTTGCTGCACTTTATTTACTTTTGTTGGCGTCCTGGGAACGGGGGTCCCCAAACTTGCCTGCCTGCGGCCCGCGGCGTGGCTGAGCCTGCAGGCCGTACGACCCATCTCACCAGCAAAGCATCCAAGACCCTCGCGAGGGTCCAAGCCTCGCGAGGCGGACGACGCAAGACCTCCTCGGGAGTAGCCTGGCTAGGCAGGCTCACGAGGAGCGGAGATATCAAGGCGGGGCAAACCTCACGAGACCCTCGTGACATGAGCCATGACGCACGACACCAGGCGGGCGCCAGCGCGCGCAGCGTCCTTGTTTCCTCTTTGGTGCTAAGGAGGCCAGTGCAGGCGAAGAGTACCGAGGCATCAGGAAAAGGTTGCTATATTGGTGCAATGAGACCAAGACCAAGAGGACGGCAAGATGGAGGTCATCGTGGAGCCCAAGACGGCGTCACCTTAGAGATTTTCACAGGCGAAGACCACTTTTGTCAGGATA
>NC_053023.1:96240554-96323928 GCF_003073215.2 Triticum urartu | reverse complement strand
GGGAGTGGCCGGATCCACCTCTCCCGCGCCTCCCCGCCGCTTCTTCGAGCTCGCCGGAGCCGCCGCCGCCTCGCCAGAGTTCTCGGTTCGCGTGCGTGAACAGTAACCCTAGATCTCGGAGGTTGAATTTTTCTCCAAGTCCCTGATATTTTCAGTTCAAGTGCTCATGTTCACAGCCCTCTAACTTTGCATCCGTAGATCCGATTCATGCATATAGCATATCAAAATGTTCATCTTAGAGAGTACATCATTTCATTCCATTGCATAATTTTCATTTGAGTTCATCTTAATGCCCGAAATGCTGTTAGAAGAGGGCTACTTGAGTTAATTGTCAGATCTGCTACTCCATTTAGGTTTTTGTCATTTTTGCCATGATTATTGTGTGCATGATATACCCTGATGCTCTACATGTGTTTTGTTAAGGGTTTTGTCATCTTTCCAGAGGTGCAACCCATGTATTTTTGTGATGTGTGTGGTGACTTGTGCAAGCTTGCAAAGTGGTGCACTTGCTAATTCTGTTTTCAGGGACTTAGTAATTTCACTAAGTCCGGGAGCTGTTCATCTCATGATGCCATATGTTCATGTTGTTTCCTAGTGATCCGTGCCTCTTTTGAGGATGATCAGTAAGGGTGTTTTGTTAATATTGTAGTGCTCTATCCATCCATGTCTTTGTTTGCAATTATGGAGCACCCTAGCTTGAGTCAATCGAGCTCTACTTTTGCTACTTTGTGAATCTGGGCAGATTGTCAACTTGTTTGCAATTTTGCCGATGATGTTGTAGTTGATCCGTGCATGCTATGCTATTGTTCTTGCCATGTCTAGCTTTCATTTTGTGCCTTCTTGAATGGGTGTGTTCTTGTCTTGCCATGACTTGCTCTGTAGTGAGTGCATCGAGCTCGTAAACATGCCTACTTGAGTTATATTTCAGCATGTGCCAGTTTTCACTAAGTCTGAAAACTGATTATGTTTTTGCCATGTTCACATGCTTGCAATTGTATTTTCTGATCCCTTTTGGCTCAAGGTCACTAAGGGACTTTTGTTAAGATTTTTGAGTAGCTCCATGCCATGTTTTACCTTGCCATGTTCAGATCCTATAGCATGTAGTTGTGTTGCTCCGAAGAGGGCTACCTGATCTGAAATTCCAGACAAGTGTTAATTTCACCAAGTCTGAGATTTGTTTGTCATATGCATTTTTGCCATGCTTGTTTGAACCGGTTAATGGATGTTTTGGCCGTAGCTCAGTGCTAGACTTTTGTTAAGCATCTTGTATGCATCCCTGCCATGTATTTTGTTGTCATGTTTGGTTGCTGTAGCATGTTCATCTCATTGCATTTAGTTGGCTACTTGCTGTAAATCGCAGACCGGTGTCATTTTTGAATCGCTTGCCATTTCCAAACCGTAACTCCGATTCCGGCGTTCTTTATATCGTTTTCAAGAGATTTCGTCTCATCTTTCCAGTGGCACACTTGGATTTCCAAGTTGAGTCCAGGTTCATGCTTTTCTTGTCATATCTTGCATTTTGCATCCTGTATCGCATTCCGCATAGCATATCATCATTGCATCATATTGCTTGGTCTTGCACGTGGTTGATTGTATCCTTGTTTGCTTGCTTGTCTTGTTTGGGTAGAGCTGGGAGATGAGTTCTCTAACGAGGAGCCCGTTGAGTTTGCTTTCGAGGATCCAGTCAACTCTGAGAACTGTGCAGGCAAGATGATCATACCCTCGAAATCACTACTATCTTTGCTATGCTAGTTTGCTCACTCTTTTGCTATGCCATTGCTACGATGCCTACCACTTGCTTTCAAGCCTCCCAAATTGCCATGTCAAACCTCTAATCCACCATGTCCTAGCAAACCGTTGATTGGCTATATTACCGCTTTGCTCAGCCCCTCTTATAGCGTTGCTAGTTGCAGGTGAAGATTGAAGGCCGTTCCTTGTTGGAACATTTATTTTACTTGTTGGGATATCATTATATTATCTTGTTATCTTAATGCATCTATATACTTGGTAAAGGGTGGAAGGCTCGGCCTCTCGCCTAGTGTTTTGTTCCACTCTTGCCGCCCTAGTTTCCGTCATGTCGGTGTTATGTTCCCGGATTTTGCGTTCCTTACGCGGTTGGGTTATAATGGGAACCCCTTGATAGTTCGCCTTGATTAAAGCTTTTCCAGCAATGCCCAACCTTGGTTTTACCATTTTCCACCTAGCCTTTTTTTCCTTTGGGTTTCCGGAGCCCAAGGGTCATCTTATTTTAACCCCCCCCCCCGAGCCAGTGCTCCCTTTGAGTGTTGGTCCGAACCGGGCAGCCTGCGGGGCCACCTCGGGGAAACTTGAGGGTTGGTTTTACTCGTAGCTTGACCTATCTGAGTGTGCCCTGAGAACGAGCTATGTGCAGCTCTTATCGGGATTTGTCGGCACATTCGGGCGGTGTTGCTGGTCTTGTTTTAACCTGTCGAAGTGTCTTGAGTAACCGAGATACCGAGTCTGATCGGAACGTCTTGGGAGGAGGTCTATTCCTTCGTTGACCGTGAGAGCTTGTCATGGGCTAAGTTGGGACTCCCCTGTAGGGATTGAACTTTCGAAAGCCATGCCCGCGGTTATGGGCAGATGGGAATTTGTTAATGTCTGGTTGTAGATAACTTGAACCTTAACTTAATTAAAATGAATCAACTGAGTGTGTTACCGTGATGGCCTCTTCTCAGCGGAGTCCGGAAAGTGGACACGGTGTTGGGGTAATGTTTGCGCAGGTTGCTCTCTAGTTTTTCGCTCGCGCTTTGCCTCCTCTTCTTGCTCTCTTTTGCGAATAAGTTAGCCACCATATTTGCTAGTCGCTTGCTGCAGCTCCACATATTTACCTTGCCTTACCTACAAGCTTAAATAGTCTTGATCGCGAGGGTGCGAGATTGCTGAGTCCCTGTGGCTCACAGATTACTATTACACCAGATGCAGGGCCTGATGATTCCGCTCCAGGAGACGCGTATGATCTCAAGTGGGAGTTCGACGAAGACTCTCAACGTTACTATGTTTCCTTTCCCGATGATCAGTAGTGGCGCCCAGTTGGGGGTGATTGGGATCGTGTCGCATGTTGGGTTCTCTTTTATTTTGGCGCCGTAGTCAGGCCATGAGTGTTTGGATGATGTAATGTTATTTATGTACTTGATTGACGTGGCGAGTGTAAGCCAACTATGTTATCTACCCTTTCATTATTATATTACATGGGATGTTGTGAAGATTGCCTAACTTGCGACATATGCCTTCAATGCGATTATGCCTCTAAGTCGTGCCTCGACACGTGGGAGATATAGTCGCATCGAGGGTGTTACAAGTTGGTAATCAGAGCCTTCCCCGACCTTAGGAGCCCCATTGCTTGATCGTTATTTAGCGGCCGAGTTGTGTCTAGAAAAATGTTTTGAGTCTTTAGGAATTATATATCGGAGAGTTAGGAATTCTTTTTACTTCCCAGTCTCCTCATCGCTCTGGTAAGGCATCCTGACGTAGAGTTTTGACTCTTCTCTTCTCAAATTTCACTAAAAAAAATTTAGGATCACGCGGGTATCTTGGAATAGTTCCGATGGTTTTATGATGAGAACATTGTATTGGTGCCTCCTGTCAGGGGTTTAGTGGAAGTGTCCCGGGGGTGAGCTCTGAGGTGTTGTCATCATAATTTTATCGTTGCAGTTCTGGAATACCTAAGTTTAGTACGCGACATCGAAAATCTCTTTTATTGCAGTTCGTTGGTGAGATAACCTCGACGCCACCAGTACTGGGGCGGGAGTTCGGGAGTATCGCCATAACTTGTATAACGGTGCTTTTCTATGGTTGAGGTAGATGGTTTCCGAAGGTTTCTTGGTTATGTGTTGAAGGATGGATACAGCTGGATGTAGGATTTGCTAGTTTGGGTGAGATATTATGCTTCCCCTGTATCCCCAACACCTGATTGCATAACCGGAAAGGTTCGGGAGTTTCATAGGTGCGAATTCTAGTAGCTCTAGTTCTTCTTCCACGGATATTGGTTTGAGATTGGGATTTCTTACCGATTATTCGTTCTTGATCCGTACCTTGTTGAATTATTTCTCTACCTTAATTCTACGTGGCTTCTCAATTTATGGATATGTGACCATTTCAAGAGGAATGCATTCGTTCATTTTGTTCGGATGTGAAGACTATATGTTGCAATTTTCATTCCGTTGGATTCAGCTTCAATATTTATCTGTCAATGTGCTAATGGTGGTCAACCTCTTCAGGATGGCTCCTCCAACGCGCACGACTCCGAATCCTGATCCGCCACCACCTCCACCTCCTCCGGAGGCATGGCAAGCTGTGATGGCCGCAACCAATGCAAACACACAGTTGATCATGCAAATTCTTCAAGAGCGCAATCAAGGCAGTCAAGGGAATCAAGGCAGCAATCAGAATCACTTTGCTACACTCAACCAGTTCCTTGCTAACGGGCCAAAGACTTTCAGCAATTGTGTTGAGGCAACCGATGCTGACGATTGGCTTGTGGATCTGTGTAAGCATTTCGAGTGCAGTAACGTCAGGCCTGAGGACATTGTCAAGTTCGCTTCCCTCCAACTCAAAGATCAAGCTGCAGAATGGTTCCAGCAGTACAAGGATTCCAGAGGTGGACGTGTTATCACTTGGAATGATTTTCGTCGAGATTTACGAGCTCATGATATTCCCCAGAGCATGGTTGAAAGCAAGCGTGAGGAATTCCGCAACCTGAAGCAAGGCTCTTTGTCTGTCTATGACTACAACAAGTTGTTTCAGAAGCTCGCCCGCTTTGCCAAGCAGGACGTCCCTGATGAGAAGAACATGATATATCAGTTCAGGGGTGGTCTCAGAGAAGAAATTCAGCTAGCTCTTGTTCTCTTTGAGCCCTTGAGGTACGATGAGTTCTACAACATGGCACTGAAGCAAGAGGCTGCTCAGTTGAGGTGTGATGCTTCCAAGAAGCGAGTCAGAGATGTTACTCCTTCTTCCTCTACTCAAGTGGCCAAGCAGCAGAAGTATTTGGCTTCCTCCTCCTCCGTTTCGTCAGTCGTATCAGCAAAAGAGCAAAGGTGGCAGTGGTTCTTCCCACCCACCCAACCTGGCTTTCAGAACAAGACTTCGTCTCAAGCTCCAAGATCGATCTCCGTATCATCGTCCGCTTTCAGAGGTCACGTGCAACAAGTGCCAACAGAAGGGTCACTATGCCAACAAGTGTTTCAACCAGAGGCGTCTTCCTACTCCTCCTCCTGTCAGATCAGCAAGTACAGCTGTGGTCAAGCATAACCCCAAGCACGCCAAGGTCAATTTGCTGAATGCAGCTCAGGCAGAGGACTCACCAGATGTGATCATGGGTAACCTTCCTGTTAATGATGTTCCTGCAAAAGTACTTTTTGACACTGGTGCATCGCTTTGTTTTATTTCAACGCAATTTGTGGCCAAGCATGATTTTGTGACTGAAAGGATTCCTGTTCCGTTGAAGATTGTGTCTCCAGGCAAGCAAATGACTTCTAACAATTGCGTCCCGGATGTCTCTATCATGTTGGGCGATTACAAGTTTCTCTCTTCTCCGGTGGTTCTTGGCAACTCGGATATTGATCTTATTCTCGGAATGGATTGGCTTACTAAGCACAAGGCTCATCTTGATTGTGCAGCCAGGCAGATTCAATTGACTCATTCGTCTGAGGATGTAATTGTCTTTGCCGCTCGTGATGATACTATCCGTCTGTTTTCTCTCAATGAGAAGGGTGAATTGGACGCTATTTCGCAAATTCCAGTCGTTTGCGAATATCAAGACGTTTTTCCAGAAGAGCTTCCAGGAATGCCTCCACACCGGCCAGTTGAATTTCGTTATTGATCTTGAGCCTGGTACGGAACCTGTGTGCAAGCGTCCTTACAAGCTCGGACCTGAAGAGTTGAAGGAGCTGAAAAAGCAACTCGATATTCAAGAGAAAATGGGTCTCATCCGGCCTAGTTCTTCTCCGTGGGGTTGTGGTGTTCTTTTTGTGAAGAAGAAGGATGGAATGGACCGAATTTGTGTTGATTACCGTCCAGTGAACAAGAAGACCATCAAGAACAAATACCCACTTCCCAACATCAATGAGCTGTTCGAACAACTCAAAGGTGCTCGAGTATTCTCCAAGCTTGATCTCTGTATGGGTTATCATCAGATTCGAATCCGTGAGCAAGATATTCCCAAGACGGCTTTCAGGACAAGCTTTGGTTCATATGAATACACTGTCATGTCTTTTGGTCTCGTCAACGCTCCTCCGACGTTCTCTCGCATGATGAACTTCATGTTGGGGAACGTTGCAGAAAACAAAAAAAATTCCTACGGCTTCACCAAGATCCATCTAGGAGTTCATCTAGCAACGAGTGATTAGATGCATCTACGTACCTTATAGATGGCGAGCGTAAGCGTTCAAAGAACGGGGATGATGTAGTCGAACACGATGTGATTCAAATCACCGATGATCAAGCACCGAACGGACGGTGCCTCCGCGTTCAACACATGTACGGAACGGATGATGTCTCCTCCTTTCTTGATCCAGCAAGGGGGGAGGAGAGGTTGATGAAGATCCAGCAGCACGATGGCGTGGTGGTGGATGCAGGGCGTCACAGTAGCAGGGCTTCGCCTATACTACGAGGGAGAGACGTAACGGGGAGAGGGGAAAGCACCAAAGGCTGAGGTATGAAATCCCTCCTCTCTTCAACTATATATAGGAGGGCCAAGGGGGGTGGTGCGCAGCCTAGGAGATCCAATCTCCTAGGTGCGGCGGCCAAGGGGAGGTTTCCCTCCCCCCCCCCCAAGGCACTTAGGGGTGCCTTCCACTAGTGGGACTCCTCCCCCATGGAAACCCTAGGCGCATGGGCCTATAGGGGCTGGTGCCCTTGGCCCATATAGGCCAAGGCGCACCCCCTACAGCCCATGTGGCCCCCCGGGACAGGTGGCCCCACCCGGTGGGGCCCTGGGACCCCTCCGGTGGTCCCGGTACAATACCGATAACCCCGAAACTTGTCCCGATGGCCGAAACAGCACTTCCTATATATAATTCCTTACCTCCGGACCATTCCGGAACTCCTCGTGATGTCCGGGATCTCATCCGGGACTCCGAACAACATTCGGGTTACTGCACATACATATCTTCATAACCCTAGCGTCACCGAACCTTAAGTGTGTAGACCCTACGGGTTCGGGAGACAAGCAGACATGACCGAGACGACTCTCCAGTCAATAACCAACAGCGGGATCTGGATACCCATGATGGCTCCCACATGCTCCACGATGATCTCATCGGATGAACCACGATGTCGAGGATTAATCAACCCCGTATACAATTCCCTTTGTCAATCGGTATGTTACTTGCCCGAGACTCGATCGTCGGTATCCCAATACCTTGTTCAATCTCGTTACCGGCAAGTCACTTTACTCGTACCGTAATGCATGATCCCATGATCAACCACTTGGTCACCTTGAGCTCATAATGATGATGCATTACCGAGTGGGCCCAGTGATACCTCTCCGTTATATGGAGTGACAAATCCCAGTCTCGATCCGTGTCAACCCAACAGACACTTTCGGAAATACCTGTAGTGTACCTTTATAGCCACCCAGTTACGTTGTGACGTTTGGCACACCCAAAGCACTCCTACGGTATCCGGGAGTTGCACAATCTCATGGTCTAAGGAAATGATACTTGACATTAGAAAAGCTTTAGCATACGAACTACATGATCTTGTGCTATGCTTAGGATTGGGTCTTGTCCATCACATCATTCTCCTAATGATGTGATCCCATTATCAATGAAATCCAATGTCCATAGCCAGGAAACCATGACTATCTGTTGATCAACGAGCTAGTCAACTAGAGGCTTACTAGGGACATATTAGGGTCTATTATTCACACATGTATTACGATTTCCGGATAACACAATTATAGCATGAATAAAAACAATTATCATGAACAAAGAAATATAATAATAATCCTTTTATTATTGCCTCTAGGGCATATTTCCAACAGTCTCCCACTTGCACTAGAGTCAATAATCTAGTTACATTGTGATGAATCGAACACCCATGGAATTCTGGTGTTGATCATGTTTTGCCCTAGGGAGAGGTTTAGTCAACGGATCTGCTATATTCAGGTCCGTATGTACTTTACAAATCTCTATGTCTCCATCTTGAACATTTTCACAAATGGAGTTGAAGCGACGCTTGATGTGCCTTGTCTTCTTGTGAAACCTGGGCTCCTTGGCAAGTGCAATAGCTCCAGTGTTGTCACAAAAGAGTTTGATTGGCCCCGACGCATTGGGTATGACTCCTAGGTCGGTGATGAACTCCTTCACCCATATTGCTTCATGTGCTGCCTCCGAGGCTGCCATGTACTCCGCTTCACATGTAGATCCCGCCACGACGCTCTGTTTGCAGCTGCACCAGCTCACTGCTCCACCATTCAACATATACACGTATCCGGTTTGTGACTTAGAGTCATCCAAATCTGTGTCGAAGCTAGCGTCGACGTAACCCTTTACGACGAGCTCTTCGTCACCTCCATAAACGAGAAACATTTCCCTAGTCCTTTTCAGGTACTTCAGGATATTCTTGACCGCTGTCCGGTGTTCCTTGCCGGGATTACTTTGGTACCTTCCTACCAAACTTACGGCAAGGTTTACATCAGGTCTGGTACACAGCATGGCATACATAATAGAACCTATGGCTGAGGCATAGGGGATGACACTCATCTCTTCTATCTCTTCTGCCGTGGTCGGACATTGAGCTGAGCTCAATTTCATACCTTGCAAAACAGGCAAGAACCCTTTCTTGGACTGATCCATTTTGAACTTCTTCAAAATCTTATCAAGGTATGTGCTTTGTGAAAGACCTATGAGGCGTCTTGATCTATCTCTGTAGATCTTGATGCCTAATATATAAGCAGCTTCTCCAAGGTCCTTCATTGAAAAACTTTTATTCAAGTAGGCCTTGATGCTGTCCAAGAGTTCTATATCATTTCCCATCAAAAGTATGTCATCTACATATAGTATGAGAAATGCTACAGAGCTCCCACTCACTTTCTTGTAAACGCAGGCTTCTCCATAAGTCTGCGTAAACCAAAACGCTTTGATCATCTCATCAAAGCGAATGTTCCAACTCCGAGATGCTTGCACCAGCCCATAAATCGAGCGTTGGAGCTTGCACACCTTGTTAGCATTCTTAGGATCGACAAAACCTTCCGGCTGCATCATATACAATTCTTCCTTAAGGAAACCATTAAGGAATGCCGTTTTGACGTCCATTTGCCATATTTCATAATCATAGAATGCGGCAATCGCTAACATGATTCGGACGGACTTTAGCTTCGCTACCGGTGAGAAAGTCTCATCGTAGTCAACCCCTTGAACTTGTCGATAACCCTTAGCGACAAGCCGAGCTTTATAGATGGTCACATTACCATCCGCATCTGTCTTCTTCTTAAAGATCCATTTATTTTCTATGGCTCGCCGTTCAACGGGCAAGTCAGTCAAAGTCCATACTTCGTTTTCATACCTGGATCCTATCTCGGATTTCATGGCTTCTAGCCATTTGTTGGAATCCGGTCCCGCCATCGCTTCTTCATAGTTCGAAGGTTCACCGTTGTCTAACAACATGATTTCCAAGACAGGGTTGCCGTACCACTCTGGTGCGGAACGTGTTCTTGTGGACCTTCGAATTTCAGTAGGAGCTTGATCAGAAGTATCTTGATCATCATGAACAACTTCCTCTCTAGTCGGTGCAGGCACCTCAGGAACATTTTCTTGAGTTGCGCCATTTACCGGTTCAAGAGGCAATACTTCATCAAGTTCCACTTTCCTCCCACCTACTTCTTTCGAGAGAAACTCTTTCTCTAGAAAGGATCCATTCCTGGCAACAAAGATCTTGCCTTCGGATCTGAGGTAGAAGGTATACCCATAAGTTTCTTTAGGGTATCCTATGAAGACGCATTTTTCCGACTTGGGTTCGAGCTTTTCAGGTTGAAGTTTCTTGACATAAGCATCGCATCCCCAAACTTTTAGAAACGACAGCTTAGGTTTCTTCCCAAACCATAATTCATACGGTGTCGTCTCAACGGATTTCGACGGAGCCCTATTTAAAGTGAATGCGGCAGTCTCTAAAGCATACCCCCAAAAAGATAGCGGTAAATCGGCAAGAGACATCATAGATCGCACCATATCTAATAGAGTGCGATTACGACGTTCGGACACACCATTACGCTGAGGTGTTCCAGGCGGCGTGAGCTGTGAAACTATTCCACATTTTCTTAAGTGTGTGCCAAACTCATGACTCAAGTATTCTCCTCCACGATCTGATCGCAGGAACTTGATTTTCCTGTCACGTTGATTCTCAACCTCACTCTGAAATTCCTTGAACTTTTCAAAGGTCTCAGACTTGTGTTTCATTAAGTAGACATACCCATATCTACTCAAGTCATCAGTGAGGGTGAGAACATAACGATAGCCACCGCGAGCCTCAACACTCATTGGACCGCACACATCAGTATGTATGATTTCCAATAAGTTGGTTGCTCGCTCCATTGTTCCTAAGAACGGAGTCTTGGTCATTTTACCCATGAGGCATGGTTCGCACGTGTCAAATGATTCGTAATCAAGAGACTCTAAAAGTCCATCAGCATGGAGCTTCTTCATGCGTTTGACACCTATGTGACCAAGGCGGCAGTGCCACAAGTATGTGGGACTATCATTATCAATCTTACATCTTTTGGTACTCACACTAGGAACATGTGTAGTATTACGCTCGAGATTCATTAAGAATAAACCATTCACCATCGGAGCATGACCATAAAACATATCTCTCATATAAATAGAACAACCATTATTCTCGGATTTAAATGAGTAGCCATCTCGAATTAAACGAGATCCTGATACAATGTTCATGCTCAAACTTGGCACTAAATAACAATTATTGAGGTTCAAAAGTAATCCCGTAGGTAAATGTAGAGGTAGCGTGCCGACGGCGATCACATCGACCTTGGAACCATTCCCGACGCGCATCGTCACCTCATCCTTCGCCAGTCTCCTCTTATTCCGCAGCTCCTGTTTTGAGTTACAAATGTGAGCAACTGCACCGGTATCAAATACCCAGGAGCTACTACGAGTACTGGTAAGGTACACATCAATTACATGTATATCACATATACCTTTTGTTTTGCCGGCCTTCTTGTCCGCTAAGTATTTGGGGCAGTTCCGCTTCCAGTGACCACTTTCCTTGCAATAAAAGCACTCAGTCTCGGGCTTGGGTCCATTCTTTGGCTTCTTCCCGGCAGCTTGCTTGCCGGGTGCGGCAACTCCCTTGCCGTCCTTCTTGAAGGCTTTCTTTCCCTTGCCCTTCTTGAACTTAGTGGTTTTATTCACCACCAACACTTGATGTTCCTTTCTGACTTCTACCTCTGCTGATTTCAGCATTGCAAATACTTCAGGAATGGTCTTTTCCATCCCCTGCATATTGAAGTTCATCACAAAGCTCTTGTAGCTCGGTGGAAGCGACTGAAGGATTCTGTCAATGACCGCGTCATCCGGGAGATTAACTCCCAGCTGAGTCAAGCGGTTATGCAACCCAGACATAGTGAGTATGTGCTCACTGACAGAACTATTTTCCTCCATCTTACAGCTAAAGAATTTGTCGGAGACTTCATATCTCTCGACCCGGGCATGAGCTTGAAAAACCATTTTCAGCTCTTCGAACATCTCATATGCTCCGTGTCTCTCAAAACGCTTTTGGAGCCCCGGTTCTAAGCTGTAAAGCATGCCGCACTGAACGAGGGAGTAGTCATCGGTACGTGCCTGCCAAGCGTTCATAACGTCTTGTTCTGCAGGGAGAACAGGTGCGTCACCTAGCGGTGCTTGTAGGACATAATCTTTCTTGGCAGCTATGAGGATGATCCTCAGGTTCCGTACCCAGTCCGTGTAGTTGCTGCCATCGTCTTTCAGCTTGGTTTTCTCTAGGAACGCGTTGAAGTTGAGGACTACGTTGGACATTTGATCTACAAGACATATTGTAAAGATTTTAGACTAAGTTCATGATAATTAAGTTCATCTAATCAAATTATTCAATGAACTCCCACTTAGATAGACATCCCTCCTGTAATCTAAGTATAACATGATCCGAGTTAACTAGGCCGTGTCCGATCATCACGTGAGACGGACTAGTCAACATCGGTGAACATCTTCATGTTGACCGTATCTTCTATACGACTCATGCTTGACCTTTCGGTCTTCTGTGTTCTGAGGCCATGTCTGTACATGCTAGGCTCGTCAAGTCAACCTAAGTGTTTGCACGTGTAAATCTGTCTTACACCCGTTGTATGTGAACGTTAGAATCTATCACACCCGATCATCACGTGGTGCTTCGAAACAACGAACTGTCGCAACGGTGCACAGTTAGGGGGAACACTTTCTTGAAATTATTATGAGGGATCATCTTATTTACTACCGTCGTTCTAAGCAAACAAGATGCAGAAACATGATAAACATCACATGCAATCAAATAATAATAGTGACATGATATGGCCAATATCACATAGCTCCTTTGATCTCCATCTTGGGGCTCCATGATCATCTTGTCACCGGCATGACACCATGATCTCCATCATCGTGTCTCCATGAAGTTGCTCGCCAACTATTACTTCTACTACTATGGCTAACGCGTTTAGCAATAAAGTAAAGTAATTTACATGGCGTTTCTCAATGACACGCAGGTCATACAAAAAATAAAGACAACTCCTATGGCTCCTGCCGGTTGTCATACTCATCGACATGCAAGTCGTGATTCCTATTACAATAGCATGAACATCTCATACATCACATATATATCATTCATCATTCATCACAACTTTGGCCATATCATATCACAAAGCACTTGCTGCAAAAACAAGTTAGACGTCCTCTAATTGTTGTTGCAAGTTTTACGTGGCTGAAATAGGGTTCTAGCAAGAACATTTTCTTACCTACGTTAAAGCCACAACGTGATTTGTCAACTTCTATTTACCATTCATAAGGACCCTTTTCATCGAATCCGCTCCAACTAAAGTGGGAGATACAGACACCCGCCAGCCACCTTATGCAACTTGTGCATGTTAGTCGGTGGAACCGGTCTCACGTAAGCGTACGTGTAAGGTTGGTCCGGGCCGCTTCATCCCACAATACTGTTGAAGCAAGATAAGACTAGTAGCGGCAAGAAAGTTGACAACATCAACGCCCACAACAAATTTGTGTTCTACTCGTGCAAGAGAACTACCCATAGACCTAGCTCATGATGCCACTATTGGGGAACGTTGCAGAAAACAAAAATTTTCCTATGGTTTCACCAAGATCCATCTAGGAGTTCATCTAGCAACGAGTGATTGGATTGCATCTACATACCTTTGTAGTCACGCGCGGAAGCGTTCAAAGAACGGGGATGAGGAAGGCGTACTCAACGTGATCCAAACCACCGAAGATCCTAGCGCCGAACGGACGGCACCTCCGCGTTCAACACACATACGGTCAGTGTAACGTCTCCTCCTTCTTGATCTAGCAAGGGGAAGGAGAGGTTGAGGAACATGGCTCCAGCAGCAGCACGACGGCGTGGTGGTGATGGAGCTGCAGTACTCCGGCAGGGCTTCGCCAAGCTCTATGGAGGAGGAGGATGTGTTGGAGAGGGAGAGGGAGGCAGCCAAGAGCAAGGTGCGGCTGCCCTCCCTCCCTTCCACTAATATAAGGGGCTAGGGGGCGCATGCCCCCTTGGGAGATCCCATCTAAAGGGGGCGGGCCCCTGGGGGCAACGGCCCCCTTAGGGTTTCCAACCAGGGGGGCGCATGCCCCCTCGGGGGGCAACGGCCCCCTAGGGTTTCCAACCAGGGGGGCGCATGCCCCCTCGGGGGGCAACGGCCCCCTAGGGTTTCCAACCCTAGGCGCCTTGGGCCCTTGGGTGGGGCGCACCAGCCCATCAGGGGCTGGTTCCCACGCCACTTCAGCCCATGGGGCCCTCCGGGATAGGTGGCCCCATCCGGTGGACCCCCGGGACCCTTCCGGTGGTCCCGGTACAATACCGGTAACCCCCGAAACCTTCCCGCTGGCCGAAACTGGACTTCCTATATATAAATCTTTACCTCCGGACCATTCCGGAACTCCTCGTGACGTCCGGGATCTCATCCGGGACTTGAACAACTTTCGGGTTACTGCATACTAATATCTCTACAACCCTAGCGTCACCGAACCTTAAGTGTGTAGACCCTACGGGTTCGGGAGACACGCAGACATGACCGAGACGCCTCTCCGGTCAATAACCAACAGCGGGATCTGGATACCCATGTTGGCTCCCACATGCTCCTCGATGATCTCATCGGATGAACCACGATGTCGAGGACTTAATCAATCCCGTATTCAATTCCCTTTGTCAATCGGTACGTTACTTGCCCGAGACTCGATCGTCGGTATCCCAATACCTTGTTCAATCTCGTTACCGGCAAGTCACTTTACTCGTACCGTAATGCATGATCCCGTGACCAACCCCTTGGTCACATTGAGCTCATTATGATGATGCATTACCGAGTGGGCCCAGAGATACCTCTCCGTCATACGGAGTGACAAATCCCAGTCTCGATTCGTGCCAACCCAACAGACACTTTCGGAGATACCCGTAGTGTACCTTTATAGCCACCCAGTTACGTTGTGACGTTTGGCACACCCAAAGCACTCCTACGGTATCCGGGAGTTGCACAACCTCATGGTCTAAGGAAATGATACTTGACATTGCAAAAGCTCTAGCAAACGAACTACACGATCTTTATGCTATGCTTAGGTTTGGGTCTTGTCCATCACATCATTCTCCTAATGATGTGATCCCGTTATCAATGACATCCCCATGTCCATAGCCAGGAAACCATGACTATCTGTTGATCAACGAGCTAGTCAACTAGAGGCTCACTAGGGACACATTGTGGTCTATGTATTCACACATGTATTACGATTTCCGGATAATACAATTATAGCATGAATAATAGACAATTATCATGAACAAGGAAATATAATAATCATTTTATTATTGCCTCTAGGGCATATTTCCAACACTGCCGACCAGGCATGACAGCACCTGTCGGTCAGGCATGACTTGACATCTCCACCGAAGCTCCGTGCAAGACGAAGCCGCTCCACCTCCAGCCTCTCTGAACGGGAGCACCCCAGGAAGACACGGCGAAGAGTTGAGCACCACAATCACCACGAGAGCCGGACCAGCCGACCGCCATGGCGAAGTGACACCACTAAAGAGACAACCGCCGCCATCAGGAACGCCAAGAACGCGCTGCAGCTGTCCCACCTCCCGGCAGACCCAAAGCGGCGCCTTCAAGAAGGTGACGGAGCCGGGCACCGCCGCCGCCCAACCAAAGTTGTGGGTTTTCACCCGGCTACAGGGGGAGGACGAGGGGGAGGGAGCTGGATCTCGAAGCCGCCTTCAAGAAGGAAACAACGCTCGGAGCGCCGCAGACGTCGTGGCCGCCGTAGCCGGCCAAGAAATTACTCCGATCTAGAGATAGCAACCCCACGTCCGTGCAGTCAGCCACCGGATCCGGCGGGACTGACGAGGAGGAAGCAGCAGCACGGGGGTGCCGTCTTCAGATCTGGCGAAGGAGAGCAGCAGGGGAACCCTCCAACGCGGCGCCCGCATCCAACGCCAACTCGCCGCCCGCGCGGCCGAATAGACGCTGCCCTCAACACCGGCGAGCGCCGCCCGCCAAGGTAGACGCCGCCCTCACCAGCAGAGGCTGCCGCCTCAAACCCTAGGCCCGAGCCCGAGCGGCGTCGCGGCCGAGGGCCTCGCCGCCACCCTCATCGGCGGCCGCGCGGGGGACCCGGCGCCCGGCTCCGGCGACGGTGAGGGAAGGAATCGAGAAGGGGGAGGCGGACGGGGAGATCGGTCGCCCCGAATCGCCCTCGAGAGGGCGACGCGAGGGAACGGTGAGGGACGACGCGAGGATTCGCTACCTGACCGGCTGACCCGAGGGTGAGTATAGGGTCATTTGACTAGTTTTAAGATGAAGCTCCCGACGTCTTGACAAGTGGCCCCTTTCTATGGACGCGAGTCATGGTGGCTTGTACCTCAAGAGAAAGTGAGTGGTAAAAAGGAAAGTA
Organism: Triticum urartu; assembly: GCF_003073215.2. Lineage (NCBI taxonomy): Eukaryota > Viridiplantae > Streptophyta > Magnoliopsida > Poales > Poaceae > Triticum > Triticum urartu. The sequence continues at coordinate 96,307,780 of NC_053023.1, read as the reverse complement.
CATGCCCCCACAGAAAGGTTCTGGACACTGCCAAGATGATTTTCAGAAATGAGAACCTATAATTTCTTGCTTTCATCAATAAAGCAAGCGACTTGTAGGAAAATTGGAAGGAGCGCTCGTTCTCGCGTGATCACGGTATCGCACACCGTCCCACATCTCAAGATTTGCAAAAGAAATAGGCTCATGGGTCAGATGACACAGCTTTAATGTACGCAGCTGGCCCACGTTGTCCCATCACGTCGTTCCAAGGTAACAGCGCCGATGTCCCGCTCCGTCCTGTACCAGCGCCCAGGACATTACCCTGCCAAGAGCGTAGACTAATTCAAGGCAACAGTGCGAAGCAGTCGGCGCTCTCTGGCTATCTGGTTCTGGATGGATGACAGGAAAAAAATCTGGTTCTGCATTGAGACTCAAGCAAACAGTTATCTCAAGATGCTGGGAATATCAGGTTCTATCACACATTAGGTGTTCCCATGCTATAGTTTTTCAAAAAACATATTACATGCTTTAAGAAATTCTGAAAATAATTATGAGTGTTCACAAGACATGTGTCTACAATCTGTAGAAAGTTCATATAATTTTTTTGAAATACACATTGAGAAACAAAAAAGACAAATTATCATGACACTATCACTAAACGACAAAAGGTATAATGACATTGTTCACATTTGGATTCGCTTTTTTAGTTATCCATGTGTATTTCGTATTTTAACTTGAAATTCCTACATATTGTAAACACCCACAATTGTTTTTGATTTTTTTTAAGATAGATTTTTTTCAGGAAAAATGGTAGCATGAGAGAAATTGATGTTTGGTAGCACAAGATATAAGTTTGTTCGGTTGGTGCTCGATCTGAACGTGTACAGAGCATTAAAAGCTGTCATAACTTATGAATGTCGAGAGCTGATGAGCTCTTTTGCCAAGACGGCTATTTGTCATCGTGCTACAGAGGCAATTTGTTTATACATGTAGTTCAAATGTATCTATATCCGAATAGTCATAGGAGCGCACGAGCTCACCCGCTCACTGAATCACTAGGCACACATTTTCCTCGAGATATGCCGCGCGGCAGTTATTTTTTACACACATATAAAAAAAATCAAAATACGCATGAACTTTTTTATATCCACTCTTTAACGTACGTCCACTATTTATATTTTAGCACATGCAATTTTCCCAAAAGAATAAAAAATTTAAATAGAACCGGAAAAGAAAATAAAATAATAGAGCGGCCCCCCCCCCCCCACACCTTTTTTGCAAGGTGTGTTGCTAACTTTTTTCGGTTTTCCATTTCTATTTTTTTTTTGGTTTTAGAGGAAGTGCGTTCACTCCAAAATAACCTATTTTACAGCGAAGTGTTGCATCCCAAGTAAAAAAAAAGAGTGTTTCATACTGTAGCAACGGAACATCATTACGTCTCTGTTACTGCAACCACCCACGTTGTTGCTTCGTCATACAGGCCCACGTCCACATGCCTGCCTTTTGCCAGAGCGAACCCATCCGTGTTTCCGCAAGCACTGAATGCAAGCTCCAACATCATGCTGTTCCATTGGTCCACCTAGCAGGAGCAAACGAGCTCGTGAGCTCTATCGCCACTCTCGCGACTTGTACCACATGTTTAGAGTATCGAGCATATTTTCATGAGAGGCCACCCCTCGGTGAGAGGAGAAATATTTGGAGCTCATCAAGGGTGGGTGGCGCTCCATACACAAGTGTGCCTCTAGGGCAGGCGGCTGCTGTTTGTTCCTCTACCTGCATATTGTCGGATTACGACAATGCAAGAGGTCTGGGAATAGACAAGCTAAACAAATTGAATGTCATATTTTCTTGAAGGTTTGAACCCATCAAATCTAGGCAAACCGGGAGTGGATATAAGAGCCAGTCAGTTTCCTCTAATATCTCAAGTGGTACAATTGCAACAAACAAATCTATAGAAATGATACCTAGCTAAAGATGGTGTTTAATAAATATAAGCGTTACATTCTGATTCTCGAGTGAGTGAAGAGCGGGCTAAAGGGATAATGTAGAGAAGGTATGAATAGTGAGCCCAACACTGTAGGAACTTAAGAAGACAACGAGAGCATGTGGCAAGCATGACAGTAGGGCACACAACTCGTGAGGAGTAGCGCATTAGTTAGGTTTGTCTTGAAGAGCGATTAACCTGTGGGAAGATGCTGCACTTAATTCTTCTTTTTTGGCAGTTGATAGAGTGTGTGACAGAGCAACTGGACCTATCGTGCTGTTGGTGTTGTACCTGCTTAGTCTTAACGTGGCCGAGGTGAGATCTAGTTGGCTAGAAACTGTCCACCGAGATGAGCATGCGTACAAGTCCACCAACTGAATGAACATGAGGCGCCCAAGCTGATTAGTGCCTCAATGAGTTCGTTTCAAATAAAACTTTTGTATTGTGAATTATCTCTAGTTGATTAACGAAGAACCGGTGCTAGGGCTCTCATTAGATTTGCTAAAAATGACTCTTATTAGAAAATAGGGAGCTACTAGCGCTCATTCTACTGAGAATCTCGGTCAACTTTTCAAATTTGTTCCTACACATTCATCTAGTAAAAAATATTAGTAGTGTTTGTTTAACGACAAAGGGTTTCCCCTCACTTTATATCATAAAGCAGCCACCGAACCACAAGTTCAAGAAGACAAAAGAAAGGAAGAAACAACCATAAACGACAAAGATACAAGATACCAAAGGAGCCACTAGCAAGCCTTGAATACACCAAGCACAAAGCTTGATCATTGATGCCCTCGATGAATAGGATCCAACACACGCGGCGACTAAGCCGAGGTAGAGCTGAAAGCACAAGTGCTCCCCAGGTGGTTTTGGTAATTAATGTCAACATATCTCTTGTTGGACTAACTTTCTATCTAGTATGTTTCAGATAAGTTCAACAATGGAGTGGCATGGACTAAAGGTTGTGGGAAGTTCTCCAAGATGCTAAGGACAAAGGATTGGCTAAAGTTTAAAGCTCAAGACTCTTCATTTTACATTTTAGTGATCCAAGATCACATTGAGTCCATAGGAAAAGCCAATACTATCAAGGAGGGATGAGTGTTGCTTAATGAGCCTCTTTCTCAAGTGCCTTAATGAGCTCCTTCAGCTTTAGTGTTTATTCGCATATTGCTACATGCTCAAAACCGAGCGAAAAACCCTCAACTCACTTCACCATCTTCGCAACAATGACCTATAACCCTAAGCTCTCAAAGCTCGATATCATTCGACGGATTCTTTCTTATCGGCCCGCTTATATGAGGATAGAGTTTCATATGTTCATTAGCCCAACCCACTTGCAAAACAATCCCATGAAAATTCGGTTTCCTACGCGATAGGGATCAGTCGTCTTCATCCTTGATTTGAATGGAGATAGGTTAAGTAATCTCCAACGTTGTATGTCATATGCCCTACGAAATCAGTCTATCCAGCCCGTATCCGCTCTCAGGCATATCGGTACGATCGCGTATAGAGATACAATGCAATCCTCTGGTTCTCATTACCGTATAATCGGTCTCACCGAGAGTAATCGGTCCCACCGAGTTTGCCTGACCAACTCTCTGGTTAGCTTATTACCAAATCGGTCTCACCGAGTTTGTGTAATCGGTCTCACCGAGATTACGTTATGCCCAAACCCTAACCATATCGGTCCTACCGAGTTGCATGTCAGTCCCACCGAAAATCTCTAACGGTCACTAGGTTTACCTTTTCGGTCCGACTGAGTTTGTTGATTCGGTCCCACCGAGATTGGTAAATGTGTGTAACGGTTGGATTTTGTGTGGAGGCTATATATACCCCTCCACCTCCTCTTCATTCGTGGAGAGAGCCATCAGAACACATCTACACTTCCAACTCATATGTTCTGAGAGAGAACCCTACTCATGTGTTGAGACCAAGATATTCCATTCCTACCATATGAATCTTGATCTCTAGCCTTCCCCAAGTTGCTTTCCACTCAAATCTTCTTTCCACCAAATCCAAATCCTGTGAGAGAGAGTTGAGTGTTGGGGAGACTATCATTTGAAGCACAAGAGCAAGGAGTTCATCATCAACACACCATTTGTTACTTCTTGGAGAGTGGTGTCTCCTAGATTGGCTAGGTGTCACTTGGGAGCCTCCGACAAGATTGTGGAGTTGAACCAAGGAGTTTGTAAGGGTAAGGAGATCGCCTACTTCGTGAAGATCTACCGCTAGTGAGGCAAGTCCTTCGTGGGCGATGGCCATGGTGGGATAGACAAGGTTGCTTCTTCGTGGACCCTTCGTGGGTGGAGCCCTCCGTGGACTCGCGCAACCGTTACCCTTCGTGGGTTGAAGTCTCCATCAACGTGGATGTAGGATAGCACCACCTATCCGAACCACGGGAAAAACATCCGTGTCTCCAATTGCGTTTGATTCTCCAAACCCTTCCCTTTACATTCTTGCAAGTTGCATGCTTTACATTCCGCTGCTCATATACTCTTTGCATGCTTGCTTGATATGTATTGTGTATGTTGAAATTGTGCCTAAAACTCCACTCAAACCGAAAAAGCTTAAAAATTGCAACTTTAGCACTAAGTGTCTAATCACCCCCCCTCTAGACACATCTACTTCTAGATCCTACAAGTGGTATCAGAGCTTTGGTCTCCATTGCCTTGGTTTAATCACCATTGGAGGAAGATGGATGTGTCTACTTTAGGGAGTCTTAGACATAGAGTGCCTATTCTTGATGGAGAGTATTTTCATGAGTGGAAAAATGAGATGCTTGTAATCCTCAATCAATATCATTTGAACAAGTATATTGCTAGTCCTTGTGCTCCTCATGTTGATCCTATGCATCCCACTCTAGATGAAGATATTGACATGATTCGCAATCTTAGAACCGTTGAGCTCATCATTAGAGGATTGCCCAAAAGCTTGATTGCTAGTTTACCTACTCATAATTGTGCCTATACTATATGGAAATTTCTTGAGGAACGATTCCCCGATTATTCCTTGAAAAATTTGGATGAAATTCTCCATAAATCTATTGCCTTGAGTAAAATGAAATCTAGTGATCCTAGTTTTGGTGATTGTCTATTTGAGCTTACTAATCTCATGCATGCTAAAGGAAATGTTGGGATCATTAGTGATATTATATCCGAAGCTATAAGAATTCATAAAAATGACCACTTTGATGATCATTTATCTAATGAATCACTCTTTCTAGGAAATGATGAATCACAAGATCATGTTGAACATGGATACTATGATGAGAATGATGATAGTGACTTTGATCTTGATGATGCAATGAGACACTTTGGTCTTATGGCTAATCTTCGAGGATATGTGTCAGGAGGAAAGGAATGGGTTCTCGACAGTGGATGTACTGATCATATGACCGGAGACGAAGAAATGTTCCGTGAAGCTTGCTGAAAATGACGGCCCTCGAAAGTATGTCACTTTTGGTGATAATTCAAAGGGTAAGGTGGTTGGCCTTGGTAAGGTGGCCATCTCACATGATAGCTCCATTCAAAATGTCATGCTCGTTGAATCTCTTGGCTACAACTTACTTTCAGTATCTAGACTTGCTGATTTCGGTTTGAATGTCCTATTTACTGAGGTAGATTGCCAAGTATGTTCGTCGAGACAATCATAAAATGGTCTTTACCGGTATGCGTAGAGGTGATCTTTACATTGTCGATTTCTCTAAAAAGGCACAACCTAAAACTTGCTTTATTGCTAAATCCTCAAAAGGTTGGTTGTGGCATAGACGACTAGGTCACGTTGGCATGAGAAACCTTGACAAGCTTATTAAAGGAAATCATATCCTTGGAGTTAACGATGTCATATTTGATAAGGATAGACTTTGCAGTGCTTGTCAAGCAGGTAAACAGGTTGGAGGAAGGCATCCCGTGAAGAACATCATGACCACAAGGAGGCCACTCGAGCTACTTCATATGGATCTTTTTGGTCCCAACGCCTACAAGAGTCTCGGTGGAAATTCTTTTGGTCTAGTTATAGTTGATGATTTTTCAAGATTTACGTGGGTGTTCTTTCTTGATGCAAAGTCGCAGGTCCAGAAGATCTTCAAAAACTTCGCTAGGAAGGCCCAAAATCAGTTTGACGTGAAGATCAAGAAGGTTCGGAGTGACAACGGAACGGAGTTCAAGAACGCAAATGTGGACACCTTTCTTGACGAAGAAGGGATTTCACAGAGTTCTCGGCTACGTACACACCTCAACAAAATGGAGTTGTTGAGAGGAAGAACCGGACTCATCGAAATGGCAAGAACGATGCTTGATGAGTACAAGACGCCAAAGCACTTTTGGGGCAGAAGCGGTTGAGACAGCTTGTCATGCAACAAATCGCTTGTATCTTCACAAGCTACTCGGCAAGACGGCATACGAGCTCCTCACCGGTAACAAACCCCAAGTTGGATACTTTCGAGTATTCGGCTCAAAGTGCTACATTCTTGATAAGCATCATCGTTCAAAGTTTGCTCCTAAATCTCATGAAGGTTTTCTACTTGGTTATGGCTCAAACTCTCACACTTACCGTGTCTACAACAATTTCACCCGAAAGGTTGAAGAGACGGTAGATGTGAAGTTTGATGAATCTAATGGCTCGCAAGTAGAGCAATTGCCAATTGATGTAGGAGACAAAGACCCTTCAGAAGCAATCCAAGACTTGTCCATTGGCAAAATTCGTCCAACGGAGGTGAAGGAGAGTACTTCATCCGTCCAAGTGGAAGCTTCTACTTCACGACAAGGTGAACCAAGAATCGACACGGAAGCATCCACAAGTGGGACACACCAAGATGAAGAAACGAGGAATGCATCAAGACGAACATCAACAACCTCCTTCTCCACCACGACAAGAGAACGACAACGTCAACAATGAAGAAGGCCAAAGAAGAAGAACAAGATGAAGAGGATGTTCCACCCCGACCCAAGCAAAAGCTTACACGAGTTCGAGCAAGAATTGCCAAAGATCATCCCGTCGAGCAAATCTACAAAGATATCCAAACCGGGAGAATCACTCGCTCTAAAACTCGTTTAGCTAACTTTTGTGAACATTACTCATTCATTTCCAAAATTGAACCTATGAAGGTTGAAGAGGCATTGAAGGATCTGGATTGGATAAACGCTATGCATGAAGAGCTACACAACTTCGAGAGAAATCAAGTGTGGACATTGGTCGAGAAGCCCGACAACAACCACAACATCATTGGTACCAAATGGGTGTTTCGCAACAAGCAAGATGAAGATGGACAAGTGGTTCGCAACAAAGCACGTCTCGTCGCCCAAGGCTATACACAAGTTGAAGGTATGGACTATGGTGAGACATATGCTCCAGTTGCTAGACTTGAGTCCATTCGCATCTTACTTGCCTATGCTAATCACCATGATATCACCTTATACCAAATGGACATTAAAAGTGCTTTTCTAAATGGCAAAATTGAGGAGGAATTTTATGTTAAGCAACCTCCTGGCTTTGTTAATCCTAAGAAACCTAATCATGTTTACAAACTTCACAAAGCCCTTTATGGTCTTAAACAAGCTCCTAGAGCATGGTATAAATGCTTGACCAAGTTCCTTACTGAAAAAGGCTTTGAAATTGGTAAAATTGATTCTACTCTTTTTACTAAAAGGGTTGATGGGGAACTATTTGTGTGCCAAATTTATGTTGATGATATCATATTTGGTTCTACTAACCCTCATTTTAGTGAAAAGTTTGGAAAGCTAATGTCGGAGAAGTTTGAGATGTCTATGATGAGTGAACTCAAATTCTTTCTCGGTTTTCAAATCAAGCAAACTAAGGAAGGTACATTTGTCTCTCAAACGAAGTACACCAAAGACTTATTCAAGAAGTTCAATATGCAAGAATGCAAAGGTATGCCTACACCCATGCCTACTAGTGGACATCTTGATTTGACCAAAGATGGTGAACCGGTTGATCAAAAGGTTTATCGCTCTATGATCGGTTCATTGTTATATCTATGTTCCTCACGTCCCAATATTATGCTAAGTGTGTGCATGTGTGCACGATACCAAGCTGCTCCTAAAGAATGTCAACTTAAGGCTGTGAAAAGGATAGTGAGATACTTAATTCATACACCAAATTTTGGCATTTGGTATCCTAAGAGGTCCTCTTTTGATCTTGTTGGCTATTCCGACTCGGATTATGCCGGAGACAAGATTGATAGAAAGTCCACTTCGGGTACTTGTCAATTCCTTGGTAGATCTCTTGTGTCTTGGTCTTCCAAGAAACAAAACTCAGTATCCTTATCCACCGCCGAAGCGGAATACATTGTCGCTGGTTCATGTTGTGCTCAATTACTTTGGATGGCCCAAACTCTTAAAGATTATGGGATCTATGTGAAACATGTTCCGTTGCTATGTGACAATGAAAGTGCTATTAAGATTGCTCACAATCCCGTGCAACATTCTCGAACTAAGCATATTGAAGTTCGTCATCATTTCATTCGAGATCATGTTGCCAAAGGGGACATTAACCTTAAGCATGTTCGCACCGATAAGCAATTGGCGGATATATTCACTAAACCACTTGATGAGAAAGTGTTTTGCAGGTTAAGAGGGGAATTGAACATCATTGATGCTTCAAACTTGGAGTAGGAACTCCATTTGATACATGCGAGGCATGAGCCTATGACTAATCCTTGATATTTCTCTTATGGTGCTATTCATATGTCTTGGATATATTTGCACCTTGCATGTTATCTAACCCGTGTAGGTACTTGGTTGAATCCAATTCTATGAGATTGCAACTCACTCACATCTTGAGCAATCTCTACATCACCAAGTCTCTACACAATGGTGGTTAAAGACAAGGAAGCACGAAACCATTCAAACATATCCTTTGGCAAATTCTATGTTGAGTCTCATGATTGTCATTTTGGATACACAAGTGCTCTTCCTTGCAAGACTAACCCATGTAGGTAGATGAACTCAAACTCTAAGTGGTGCTCCCAACTCTTGATGAACTACATCAACCTTGAGCAACCCACACAAGTTCAACTACATGAGCAAGATCCACACCACCAACCAAGGTATGTTATTCCATCTTAGAGGAGCTTTACTCCAAGTCATGAGTCAAAGCAACTCGACAAGATGTGAATACATGAAGATGCTTAAACGAAAAATGGTAACCCCATTTTGAGCTTAAACGATGAGTATGACCTATGATCAAGTGCTCTCACTTGACTCCTAAGTCAATATACTCTAACATAGGTGACTATGTCACCGCCCAACTCTAGATGAAGTTCTCTTGTGTCCTTTTTTGTGTCATTGCATTTTTCCCTTGCACATTTGTTTCCCCTTTCAAAAAAAACTTCATCTAGATCTTTTATTTTCTTTTCTTTTTGTTTTTGTTCTGCATTTTCTGCATCCAATTCATTGCAAATCTTTCAGATGATTCATTGCAAATCTTTGTGAGATCTTACTTGTTTAGTGAGCTGAGGTGACAAGTGTTTTTCTCTGTGATGAACTCGGTTTCACCGACTTGTAGTTTTCGGTCCAACCGAATCCTTTCGGTACCACCGAAACATGCCACTCGGTGCCACCGATTTCACAACAGGAAAAACAGTTTGCCACTTGTTCTATATTTCTTCTGATCCAGCTCCACTCAATGAATCTTGTCCTCTACAAGCATCACAGTTTTATCCATTGCTTTGTGCTGAGTCTCAAGGACCAAACCCATTCGACAGATTCCAGAAAGCCATTCTTGGAAATTGATGTCAAAGGGGGAGAAAGAGATCACATCAAAGCTTATCACCTATAAGGGAGAGAGTATTAAGGGGGAGAAAGAGATCTCCAGGGGGAGAGAATACTCAAGGATCCCAGATGCTTGATGTTCAGAGAGATGCCACATGTCTTTTTGGGGGAAAGACATGTTCATATGTGCTTATTTGCATTAATCTCTATCCATTTGTATCTTTTAGCTCTGATTCTCTGTTCCCTATCTTCTCCCAATATCCCATACCAGATTCAGGGGGAGCAAGACATCTAAGGGACAGGAATCATTCAAATTCATTGCATATCTTTACTCTTGGGGACATGTCTAATCCAATGTGGTCCCTTGTACTCACTCTCTACATGTCATCCCAGTCTTGGTATTCTTGTGGTTTCTTTTGTTTGCTCTGGCTAGTGGATGTACCTGTGTTATCTAACCTTGTTTGTGCAGGTTCATTCCATCCTAAGCCAACTCAAGACTACAAGGTAAGTATATGCATCAGAATCATGAGTATGAGGAATTCCTGCTTATGTACATATTGTTTGCAAGAAGGACTCATGAGCATGAAGGCATTTTCCTTAATTATCTTTTGCTCTGATGCACATGGCCAAGATACATGTAACACATTGCCTACTCTGTCATGGTTATGCTCTCACATGCTTCTATATTTCATATTCACATGATTGCATACATGTAGGGGGAGCCTATGTTTGTTACATGTCCTTCCAAAGCTTTACTTGCTATTCTTTATATCTTTATCTAAAGCTTTGATGTATGTTGCCATCAATTACCAAAAAGGGGGAGATTGAAAGCACAAGTGCTCCCCAGGTGGTTTTGGTAATTGATGTCAACATATCTCTTGTTGGACTAACACTTTTATCTAGTATGTTTCAGATAAGTTCAACAATGGAGTGGCATGGACTAAAGGATGTGGGAACTCCTTCAAGATGCTAAGGACAAAGGATTGGCTCAAGCTTCAAGATCAAGACTCTACATTTTACATTTTAGTGATCCAAGATCACATTGAGTCTTTAGGAAAAGCCAATACTATCAAGGAGGGATGAGGTGTTGCTTAATGAGCCTCTTGCTTCATGTGCTTAGTGATATGCTCCAAAACCCTCAGCTACTTTCCCACTTCCACATATGACCTAAACCCAAAGCCAAACTCGGACCTACCGATTCTTTCAATCTGGCGCCACCGAGTTTCACATGTCATAGCCACTGCCAAACCCTAAGCAAATCGGTTCTACCGACAGGGATCTCGGTCCCACCAAGATGGGATTGTAATCTCTCTGTGTATGTCCATTACCAAAATCGGTCTCACCGAGTTTAGGCAATCGGTACTACCGAGATTACAATGCAAACTCTCTGGTTAACTTATTACCAAAATCGGTCCAACCGAGTTTAGTAATCGGTCCCACCGAGTTTGCCTGACCAACTCTCTGGTTAGCTTATTACCAAATCGGTCTCACCGAGTTTGTGTAATCGGTCTCACCGAGATTACGTTATGCCCTAACCCTAACCATATCGGTCCTACCGAGTTGCATATCGGTCCCACCGAAAATCACTAACGGTCACTAGGTTTACTAAATCGGTCCGACCGAGTTTGTTGATTCGGTCCCACCGAGATTGGTAAATTGTGTGTAACGGTTAGATTTTGTGTGGAGGCTATATATACCCCTCCACCTCCTCTTCACTCGTGGAGAGAGCCATCAGAACACATCTACACTTCCAACTCACATGTTCTGAGAGAGAACCACCTACCCTTGTGTTGAGCTCAAGATATTCCATTCCTACCATATGAATCTTGATCTCTAGCCTTCCCCAAGTTGCTTTCCACTCAAATCTTCTTTCCACCAAATCCAAATCCTGTGAGAGAGAGTTGAGTGTTGGGGAGACTATCATTTGAAGCACAAGAGCAAGGAGTTCATCATCAACACACCATTTGTTACTTCTTGGAGAGTGGTGTCTCCTAGATTGGCTAGGTGTCACTTGGGAGCCTCCGACAAGATTGTGGAGTTGAACCAAGGAGTTTGTAAGGGCAATGAGATCGCCTACTTCGTGAAGATCTACCGCTAGTGAGGCAAGTCCTTCATGGGCGACGGCCATGGTGGGATAGACAAGGTTGCTTCTTCGTGGACACTTCGTAGGTGGAGCCCTCCGTGGACTCGCGCAACCGTTACCCTTCATGGGTTGAAGTCTCCATCAACGTGGATGTAGGATAGCACCACCTATCCGAACCACGCCAAAAACATCCATGTCTCCAATTGCGTTTGAATTCTCCAAACCCTTCCCTTTACATTCTTGCAAGATGCATGCTTTACTTTCCGCTGCTCATATACTCTTTGCATGCTTGCTTGATATGTATTATGAATGTTGAAATTGTGCCTAAACTCCACTTAAACCAAAAAAGTTTAAAAAACTGCAACTTTAGCACTTAGTGTCTAATCACCCCCCTCTAGACACCTCTTCTCGATCCCCTCAATTGGTATCAGAGCTTTGGTCTCCATTGCCTTGGTTTAAACACCTTTGGAGGAAGATGGATGTGTCTACTTTAGGGAGTCTTAGACATAGAGTGCCCATTCTTGATGGAGAGTATTTTCATGAGTGGAAAAATGAAATGCTTGATATTTTCAATGAATATCATTTGAACAAGTAAATTGCTAGTCCTTGTGCACCTCATAGTGATCCTTTGCACCCTACCCTAGATGAAGATATTGACATGATTCACAATCTTAGAACTGTTGAGCTCATCATTAGAGGACTGCCCAAAAATTTGATTGCTAGTTTGCCTACTCTTAAGTGTGCCTATGCTATATGGAAATTTCTTGAGGAACGATTTCCCGATTATTCCTTGAAAAATTTAGATGAAATTCTCCATAAATCTATTGCCTTGACTAAGATGAACTCTAGTGATCCTAGTTTTGGTGATTGTCTATTTGAGCTTACCAATCTCATGCATGCTAAAGGAAATGTTGGAATCATTAGTGATATCATATCCGAAGCTATAAGAATTCATAAAGGTAACCACTTTGATGATCATGTACCTAATGAATTACCCTCTCTAGGAATTGATCAATCACAAGATGATGTTGAACATGGATATTATGATGAAGATGATGATAGTGACTATGATCTTGATGATGCAATGAGACATTTTGGTCTTATGGCAAATCTTTGCGGCTACATGGCTGGAGGAAAGGAGTGGGTCCTTGATAGTGGATGTACTGATCATATGACCGGAGACGAAGATATGTTCAATGAGCTTGCTGAAAATGACGGCCCTCGAAAATATGTCACCTTTGGTGATAATTCAAAGGGTAAGGTGGCCATCTCACATGATAGCTCCATTCAAAATGTCATGCTCGTTGAATCTCTTGGATACAATTTACTTTCAGTTTCTAGACTTGCGGATTTCGGTTTCAATGTCTTATTCACTGAAGTAGATTGCCAAGTGTTTCGTAGAGACAATCATAAAATGGTCTTTACCGGTATACGTAGAGGTGATCTTTACATTGTCGATTTCTCTAAAAAGGCACAACCTAAAACTTGCTTTATTGCTAAATCCTCAAAAGGTTGGTTGTGGCATAGACGACTAGGTCACGTCGGCATGAGAAACCTTGACAAGCTTATTAAAGGAAATCATATCCTTGGAGTTAACGACGTCATATTTGATAAGGATAGACTTTGCAGTGCTTGTCAAGCAGGTAAACAGGTTGGAGGAAGGCATCCCGTGAAGAACATCATGACCACAAGGAGGCCACTCGAGCTACTTCATATGGATCTTTTTGGTCCCAACGCCTACAAGAGTCTGTTGGGTTTCGTAGTAATTTCAAAAAATTTCCTACGCACACGCAAGATAGTTGCAAATATTAGCAACAGAACCAGTATCAAATACCCAGGTGCTACTGCGAGCATTAGTAAGGTACACATCAATAATATGTATATCACATATACCTTTGTTCACCTTGCCATCCTTCTTATCCGCCAAATACTTGGGGCAGTTCCGCTTCCAGTGACCAGTCTGCTTGCAGTAGAAGCACTGAGTTTCAGGCTTAGGTCCAGACTTGGGTTTCTTCTCTTGAGCAGCAACTTGCTTGCTGTTCTTCTTGAAGTTCCCCTTCTTCTTCCCTTTGCCCTTCTTCTTGAAACTAGTGGTCTTGTTGACCATCAACACTTGATGCTCCTTTTTGATTTCTACCTCCGCAGCTTTTAGCATTGCGAAGAGCTCGGGAATAGTCTTATTCATCCCTTGCATATTATAGTTCATCATGAAGCTCTTGTAGCTTGGTGGCAGTGATTGGAGAATTCTGTCAATGACGCAATCATCTGGAAGATTAACTCCCATCTGAATCAAGTGATTATTATACCCAGACATTTTGAGTATATGCTCACTGACAGAACTGTTCTCCTCCATCTTGCAGCTATAGAACTTATTGGAGACTTCATATCTCTCAATCCGGGCATTTGCTTGAAATATTAACTTCAACTCCTGGAACATCTCATATGCTCCATGACGTTCAAAACGTCGTTGAAGTCCCGATTCTAAGCCGTAAAGCATGGCACACCGAACTATCGAGTAGTCATCAGCTTTGCTCTGCCAGACGTTCACAACATCTGGTGTTGCTCCAGCAGTAGGCCTGGCACCCAGCGATGCTTCCAGGACGTAATTCTTCTGTGCAGCAATGAGGATAATCCTCAAGTTACGGACCCAGTCCGTGTAATTGCTACCATCATCTTTCAACTTTGCTTTCTCAAGGAACGCATTAAAATTCAACGGAACAACAACACGGGCCATTTATCTACAATCATACATAATCAAGCAAGATACTATCAGGTACTAAGTTCATGATAAATTTAAGTTCAATTAATCATATTACTTAAAGAACTCCCACTTAGATAGACATCCCTCTAATCCTCTAAGTGATTACGTGATCCAAATCAACTAAACCATGTCCGATCATCACGTGAGATGGAGTAGTTTCATTGGTGAACATCACTATGTTGATCATATCTACTATATGATTCACGCTCGACCTTTCGGTCTCCTTGTTCCGAGGCCATATCTGTATATGCTTGGCTCGTCAAGTATAACCTGAGTATTCCGTGTGTGCAACTGTTTTGCACCCGTTGTATTTGAACGTAGAGCCTATCACACCCTATCATCACGTGGTGTCTCAGCACGAAGAACTTTCGCAACGGTGCATACTCAGGGAGAACACTTCTTGATAATTTAGTGAGAGATCACCTTATAATGCTACCATCAATCAAAGCAAGATAAGATGCATAAAAGATAAACATCACATGCAATCAATATAAGTGATATGATATGGCCATCATCATCTTGTGCTTGTGATCTCCATCTCCGAAGCACCGTCGTGATCACCATCGTCACCGGCGCGACACCTTGATCTCCATCGTAGCATCGTTGTCATCGCGCCAATCTTATGCTTCCACGACTATCGCTACCGCTTAGTGATAAAGTAAAGCATTACAGCGCGATTGCATTGCATACAATAAAGCGACAACCATATGGCTCCTGCCAGTTGCCGATAACTCGGTTACAAAACATGATCATCTTATACAATAAAATTTAGCATCATGTCTTGACCATATCACATCACAACATGCCCTGCAAAAACAAGTTAGACGTCCTCTACTTTGTTGTTGCATGTTTTACGTGGCTGCTACGGGCTTAAGCAAGAACCAATCTTACCTACGCATCAAAACCACAACGATAGTTTGTCAAGTTGGTGCTGTTTTAACCTTTGCAAGGACCGGGCGTAGCCACACTCGGTTAAACTAAAGTTGGAGAAACTGTCACCCGCAAGCCACCTATGTGCAAAGCACGTCGGGAGAATCGGTCTCGCGTAAGCGTACGCGTAATGTCGGTCCGGGCCGCTTCGTCCAACAATACCGCCAAACCAAAGTATGACATGCTGGTAAGCAGTATGACTTATATCGCCCACAACTCACTCGTGTTCTACTCGTGCATATAACATCAACATAAAAAAAACCTAGGCTCGGATGCCACTGTTGGGTTTCGTAGTAATTTCAAAAAATTTCCTACGCTCACGCAAGATCATGGTGATGCATAGCAACGAGAGGGGAGAGTATGATCTACGTACCCTGGTAGATCGACAACGGAAGCGTTTGGTTGATGTAGTCGTACGTCTTCACGACCCGACCGATCAAGCACCGAAACTACGACACCTCCGAGTTCTAGCACACGTTCAGCTCGATGACGATCCCCAGACTCCGATCCAGCAAAGTGTCGGGGAAGAGTTCCATCAGCACGACGGCGTGGTGACGATCTTGATGTACTACTATCGCAGGGCTTCGCCTAAGCACCGCTACAATATTATCGAGGACTATGGTGGCAGGGGGCGCCGCACACGGCTAAGAATAAGATCACGTGGATCAACTTGTCTCTCTGGGGTGCCCCTGCCTCCGTATATAAAGGTTCAAGAGGGGGAGGCCGGCCGGCCATCATAGGGCGCGCCAGGAGGAGTCCTACTCCCTCCGGGAGTAGGACTTCTCCCCCAATCCTAGTTGGAATAGGATTCGCGAGGTGGGAAAAGAGAGAGAGAGAAGGAGGGGGGTGCCGGCCCCCTCTCTCCTTGTCCTATTCGGACTAGAGGGGAGGGGCGCGCGGCCCAGCCCTGGCTGCCTCTCCTCTTCTTCCACTAAGGCCCATTAAGGCCCATATAGCTCCCGGGGGGTTCCGGTAACCTCCCGATACTCCGGTAAAATCCCGATTTCACCCGGAACACTTCCGATATCCAAACATAGGCTTCCAATATATCAATCTTTATGTCTCGACCATTTCGAGACTCCTCGTCATGTCCGTGATCACATCTGGGACTCCGAACAACCTTCGGTACATCAAAATGCATAAACTCATAATATAACTGTCATCGTAACCTTAAGCGTGCGGACCCTACGGGTTTGAGAACAATGTAGACATGACCGAGACACGTCTCCGGTCAATAACCAATAGCGGAACCTGGATGCTCATATTGGTTCCTACATATTCTATGAAGATCTTTTATCGGTCAGACCGCATAACAACATACGTTGTTCCCTTTGTCATCGGTATGTTACTTGCCCGAGATTCGATCGTCGGTATCCCATACCTAGTTCAATCTCGTTACCGGCAAGTCTCTTTACTCGTTCTGTAATACATCATCCCGCAACTAACTCATTAGTTGCAATGCTTGCAAGGCTTAAGTGATGTGCATTACCGAGAGGGCCCAGAGATACCTCTCCGACAATCGGAGTGACAAATCCTAATCTTGAAATACGCCAACCCAACATGTACCTTTGGAGACACCTGTAGATCTCCTTTATAATCACCCAGTTACGTTGTGACATTTGGTAGCACACAAAGTGTTCCTCTGGTAAATGGGAGTTGCATAATCTCATAGTCATAGGAACATGTATAAGTCATGAAGAAAGCAATAGCAACATACTAAATGATCGGGTGCTAAGCTAATGGAATGGGTCATGTCAATCAGATCATTCAACTAATGATGTGATCCCGTTAACCAAATAACAACTCTTTGTCCATGGTTAGGAAACATAACCATCTTTGATTAACGAGCTAGTCAGGTAGAGGCATACTAGTGACACTCTGTTTGTCTATGTATTCACACATGTATTATGTTTCCGGTTAATACAATTCTAGCATGAATAATAAACTTTTATCATGATATAAGGAAATAAATAATAACTTTATTATTGCCTCTAGGGCATATTTCCTTCACATGTACCTTTGGAGACACCTGTAGAGCTCCTTTATAATCACCCAGTTACGTTGTGACGTTTGGTAGCACACAAAGTGTTCCTCCGGCAAACGGGAGTTGCATAATCTCATAGTCATAGGAACATGTATAAGTCATGAAGAAAGCAATAGCAACATACTAAACGATCGGGTGCTAAGCTAATGGAATGGGTCATGTCAATCACATCATTCTCCTAATGATGTGATCCCGTTAATCAAATAACAACTCTTTTGTTTATGGTTAGGAAACATAACCATCTTCGATTAACGAGCTAGTCAAGTAGAGGCATACTAGTGACACTATGTTTGTCTATGTTTCACACAAGTATTATGTTTCCGGTTAATACAATTCTAGCATGAATAATAAACATTTATCATGATATAAGGAAATAAATAATAACTTTATTATTGCCTCTAGGGAATATTTCCTTCAGTCTCCCACTTGCACTAGAGTCAATAATCTAGTTCACATCGCCATGTGATTTAACAACAATAGTTCACATCACCATGTGATTAACACCCATAGTTCACATCGATATGTGATCAACACCCAAAGGGTTTACTAGAGTCAGTAATCTAGTTCACATCGCTATGTGATTAACACCCAAAGAGTACTAAGGTGTGATCATGTTTTGCTTTTGAGATAATTTTAGTCAACGTGTCTGTCACATTCAGATCCGTAAGTATTTTGCGAATTTCTATGTCAACAATGCTCTGGACGGAGCTACTCTAGCTTATTGCTCCCACTTTCAATATGTATCTAGATCGAGACTTAGAGTCATCCAGATCTGTGTCAAAACTTGCATCAACGTAACTTTTTACGACGAACCTTTTTGTCACCTCCATAATTGAGAAATATTTCCTTATTCCACTAAGGATAATTTTGACCGCTGTCCAGTGATCTACTCTTAGATCACTATTGTACTCCCTTGCTTAACACAGTGTAGGGTATACAATAGATCTGGTACACAGCATGGCATACTTTATAGAACCTATGGCTGAGGCATAGGGGATGACTTTCATTCTATTTCTATCTTCTGCCGTGGTCGGGCTTTGAGTCTTACTCATTTTCACACCTTGCAACACAGGCAAGAACTCTTTCTTTGACTGTTCCATTTTGAACTACTTCAAAATCTTGTCAAGGTATGTACTCATTGAAAAACTTATCAAGCGTCTTGATCTATCTCTATAGATCTTGATGCTCAATATGTAAGCAGCTTTACCGAGGTCTTTCTTTGAAAAACTCCTTTCAAACACTCCTTTATGCTTTGCAGAATAATTCTACATTATTTCTGATCAACAATATGTTGTTCACATATACTTATCAGAAATGTTGTAGTGCTCCCACTCACTTTCTTGTAAATACAGGCTTCACCGTAAGTCTGTATAAAACTATATGCTTTGATCAATTTATCAAAGCGTATATTCCAACTCCGAGATGCTTGCACCAGTCCATAGATGGAACCTTGGAGCTTGCATATTTTGTTAACACCTTTAGGATTGACAAAACCTTCTGGTTGCATCATATACAACTCTTCTTTAAGAAATCCATTAAGGAATGCAGTTTTGTTTATCCATTTGCCAGATTTCATAAAATGCGGCAATTGCTAACATGATTCGGACAGACTTAAGCATATATACGAGTGAGAAAATCTCATCGTAGTCAACACCTTGAACTTGTCGAAAACCTTTTGCGACAATTCTAGCTTTGTAGATAGTAACACTACTATCAGTGTCCGTCTTCCTCTTGAAGATCCATTTATTTTCTATGGCTTGCCGATCATCGGGCAAATCCATCAAAGTCCATACTTTGTTCTCATACATGGATCATATCTCAGATTTCATGGCCTCAAACCATTTCGCGGAATCTGGGCTCATCATCGCTTCCTCATAGTTCGCAAGTTCGTCATGTTCTAGTAACATGACTTCCAGAACAGGATTACCGTACCACTCTGGTGCGGATCTCACTCTGGTTTACCTACGAGATTTGGTAGTAACTTGATCTGAAGTTACATGATCATCATCATTAGCTTCCTCACTAATTGGTGTAGTAGTCACAGGAACAGATTTCTGTGATGAACTACTTTCTAATAAGGGAGCAGGTACAGTTACCTCATCAAGTTCTACTTTCCTCCCACTCACTTCTTTCGAGAGAAACTCCTTCTCCAGAAAGTTTCCGAATTTAGCAACAAAAGTCTTGCCTTCGGATCTGTGATAGAAGGTGTATCCAATAGTCTCCTTTGGATATCCTATGAAGACACATTTCTCCGATTTGGGTTTGAGCTTATCAGGTTGAAACTTTTTCACATAAGCATTGCAACCTCAAACTTTAAGAAACAACAGCTTAGGTTTCTTGCCAAACCATAGTTCATACGGTGTCGTCTCAACGGATTTAGATGGTGCCCTATTTAACGTGAATGCAGCTGTCTCTAATGCATAACCCCAAAATGATAGTGGTAGATCGGTAAGAGACATCATAGATCGCACCATATCTAATAAAGTACGGTTATGACGTTCGGACACACCATTACATTGTGGTGTTCCAGGTGGCGTGAGTAGTGAAACTATTTCACATTGTTTTTAACTGAAAGCCAAACTCGTAACTCAAATACTCTTCTCTACGATCAGATCGTAGAAACTTTATTTTCTTGTTACGATGATTTTTCACTTCACTCTGAAATTCTTTGAACTTTTCAAATGTTTCAGACTTATGTTTCATCAAGTAGATATACTCATATCTGCTCAAATCATCTGTGAAGATCAGAAAATAATGATACCTGTCGCGAGCCTCAATATTCATCGGACCACATACATCAGTATGTATGATTTCCAACAAATCTGTTGCTCGCTCCATTGTTCCGAAGAACGGAGTCTTAGTCATCTTGCCCATGAGGCATGGTTCGCAAGCATCAACTGATTCATAATCAAGTGATTCCATAAGCCCATCAACATGGAGTTTCTTCATGCGCTTTACACCAATATGACCTAAACGGCAGTGCCACAAATAAGTTGCACTATCATTATTAACTTTGCATCTTTTGGTTTCAATATTATGATTATGTGTATCACTACGATCGAGATCCAACGAACTATTTTCATTGGGTGTGTAACCATATAAGGTTTTATTCATGTAAACATAACAAAAATTTATTCTCTGACTTAAATGAATAACCGTATTACAATAAACATGATCAAATCATATTCATGCTGAACGCAAACACCAAATAACACTTATTTAGGTTCAACACTAATCCCAAAATTATAGGGAGTGTGCGATGATGATCATATCAATCTTGGAACCACTTCCAACACACATCGTCACTTCACCCTTAACTAGTCTCTATTTATTCTGCAACTCCCGTTTCGAGTTACTAATCTTAGCAATTGAACTAGTATCAAATACTGAGGGGTTGCTATAAACACTAGTAAAGTACACATCAATAAGATGTATATCAAATATACTTATGTTCACTTTGCCATCCTTCTCATCCGCCAATCACTTGGGGTAGTTCCGCTTCTAGTGACCAGTCCCTTTGCAGTAGAAGCACTTAGTCTCAGGCTTAGGACCAGACTTGGGCTTCTTCACTTGAGAAGCAACTTGCTTGCCGTTTTTCTTGAAGTTCCCCTTCTTCCCTTTGCCCTTTTCTTGAAACTAGTGGTCTTGTTAACCATCAACACTTGATGTTTTTCTTGATTTCTACCTTCGTCGATTTCAGCATCACGAAGAGCTTGGGAATTATTTTTGTCATCCCTTGCATATTATAGTTCATCACGAAGTTCTACTATCTTGGTGATGGTGACTAGAGAATTCTGTCAATCACTATCTTATCTGGAAGATTAACTCCCACTTGATTCAAGCGATTGTAGTACTCAGACAATCTGGGTACATGCTCACTAGTTGAGCGATTCTCCTCCATCTTTTAGCTATTGAACTTGTTGGAGACTTCATATCTCTCAACTCAGGTATTTGCTTGAAATATTAACTTCAACTCCTGGAACATCTCATATGCTCCATGACGTTCAAAACGTCTTTGAAGTCCCAATTCTAAGCCATTAAGCATGGTGCACTAAACTATCAAGTAGTCATCATATTGAGCTAGCCAAACGTTCATAACGTCTGCATCTGCTCCTGCAATAGGTCTGTCACCTAGCGGTGCATCAAGGACATAATTCTTCTGTGCAGCAATGAGGATAAACCTCAGATTATGGATCCAATCCGCATCATTGCTACTAACATCTTTCAACACAATTTTCTCTAGGAACATATCAAAATAAACACAGGGAAGCAACAACGCGAGCTATTGATCTACAACATAATTTGCAAAATACTACCAGGACTTAGTTCATGATAAATTTAAGTTCAATTTAATCATATTACTTAAGAACTCCCACTTAGATAGACATCCCTCTAATCCTCTAAGTGATCACGTGATCCAAATCAACTAAACCATGTCCGATCATCACGTGAGATGGAGTAGTTTCATTGGTGAACATCACTATGTTGATCATATCTACTATATGATTCACGCTCGACCTTTCAGTCTCCGTGTTCCGAGGCCATATCTGTATATGCTTGGCTCGTCAAGTATAACCTGAGTATTCCGCGTGTGCAACTATTTTGCACCCGTTGTATTTGAACGTAGAACCTATCACACCCGATCATCACGTGGTGTCTCAGCACGAAGAACTTCCGCAACGGTGCATACTCAGGGAGAACACTTCTTGATAATTAGTGAGAGATCATCTTATAATGCTACCGTCAATCAAAGCAAGATAAGATGCACAAAAGATAAACATCACATGCAATCAATATAAGTGATATGATATGGCCATCATCATCTTGTGCTTGTGATCTCCATCTTCGAAGCACCGTCGTGATCACCATCGTCACCGGCGCGACACCTTGATCTCCATCGTAGCATCGTTGTCGTCTCGCCAATATTATGCTTCCACGACTATCGCTACCGGTTAGTGATAAAGTAAAGCATTACAGCGCGATTGCATTGCATACAATAAAGCGACAACCATATGGCTCCTGCCTGTTGCCGATAACTCGGTTACAACACATGATCATCTCATACAATAAAATTTAGCATCATGTCTTGACCATATCACATCACAACATGCCCTGCAAAAACAAGTTAGACGTCCTCTACTTTGTTGTTGCAAGTTTTACGTGGCTGCTACGGGCTTAAGCAAGAACCAATCTTACCTACGCATCAAAACCACAACGATAGTTTGTCAAGTTGGTGCTGTTTTAACCTTCGCAAGGACCGGGCGTAGCCACACTCGGTTCAACTAAAGTTGGAGAAACTGTCACCCGCAAGCCATCTCTGTGCAAAGCACGTCGGGAGAACCGGTCTCGCGTAAGCGTACGCGTAATGTTGGTCCGGGCCGCTTCGTCCAACAATACCGCCGAACCAAAGTATGACATGCTGGTAAGCAGTATGACTTATATCGCCCACAACTCACTTGTGTTCTACTCGTGCATATAACATCAACATATAAAACCTAGGCTCGGATGCCACTGCTGGGTTTCGTAGTAATTTCAAAAACTTTCCTACGCACACGCAAGACCATGGTGATGCATAGCAACGAGAGGGGGAGTATGATCTACATACCTAGTAGATCGACAACGGAAGCGTTTGGTTGATGTAGTCGTACGTCTCCACGATTCGACCGATCAAGCACCGAAACTACGGCACCTTCGAGTTCTAGCACACGTTCAGCTCGATGACGATCCCCGGACTCCGATCCAGAAAGGAAGAGTTCCGTCAGCACGACGGTGTGGTGACGATCTTGACGTACTACTGCTGCAGGGCTTCGCCTAAGCACCGCTACAATATTATCGAGGACTATGGTGGCTGGGGCGCCGCACACGGCTAAGGAATAGATCATGTGGATCAACTTGTGTCTCTCTGGGGTGCCCCTGCCTCTGTATATAAAGGACTAAAGGGGGGAAGGCTGGCTGGCCAAGGAGGGCACGCCAGGAGAGTCCTACTCCCTCTGGGAGTAGGATTCCCCCCCAATCCTAGTTGGAATAGGATTCGCGGAGGGGGGAAAAGAGAGAGAGGGGCTGGCCCCCTCTCCTTGTCCTATTCGGACCAAGGGAGGGGAGGGGCGCGCGGCCCATGTAGGGCTGCCTCTTCTCTTTTCCACTAAGGCCCATCATGGCCCATTTAGCTCCCGGGGGGTTCCGGTAACCTCCCGGTACTCCGGTAAAATCCCGATTTCACTCGGAACACTTCCGGTATCCAAACATAGGCTTCCAATATATCAATCTTTATGTCTCGACCATTTCGAGACTCCTCGTCATTTCCGTGATCACATCCGGGACTCCGAACAAACTTCGGTACATCAAAATGTATAAACTCATAATATAACTGTCATCGTAACCTTAAGCGTGCAGACCCTACGGGTTCGAGAACAATGTAGACATGACCGAGACATGTCTCCGGTCAATAACCAATAGCGGAACCTGGATGCTCATATTGGCTCCTACATATTCTACGAAGATCTTTATCGGTCAGACCGCATAACAACATACGTTGTTCCCTTTGTCATCGGTATGTTACTTGCCCGAGATTCGATCGTTGGTATTCCAAATACCTAGTTCAATCTCGTTGCCGGCAAGTCTCTTTACTCGTTCTGTAATACATCATCCCGCAACTAACTCATTAGTTGCAATGCTTGCAAGGCTTAAGTGATGTGCATTACCGAGAGGGCCCAGAGATACCTCTCCGACAATCGGAGTGACAAATCCTAATCTCGAAATACGCCAACCCAACATGTACCTTTAGAGACACCTGTAGAGCTCCTTTATAATCACCCAGTTACGTTGTGACGTTTGGTAGCACACAAAGTGTTCCTCCGGCAAACGGGAGTTGCATAATCTCATAGTCATAGGAACATGTATAAGTCATGAAGAAAGCAATAGCAACATACTAAACGATCGGGTGCTAAGCTAATGGAATGGGTCATGTCAATCACATCATTCTCCTAATGATGTGATCCCGTTAATCAAATAACAACTCTTTTGTTTATGGTTAGGAAACATAACCATCTTCGATTAACGAGCTAGTCAAGTAGAGGCATACTAGTGACACTATGTTTGTCTATGTATTCACACAAGTATTATGTTTCCGGTTAATACAATTCTAGCATGAATAATAAACATTTATCATGATATAAGGAAATAAATAATAACTTTATTATTGCCTCTAGGGCATATTTCCTTCAGAGTCTCAGTGGAAATTCTTTTGGTCTAGTTATAGTTGATGATTTTTCAAGATTTACGTGGGTGTTCTTTCTTGATGACAAATCGCAGGTCCAAAAGATCTTCAAAAACTTCGCTAGGAAGGCCCAAAATCAATTTGAAG
Source organism: Triticum urartu (assembly GCF_003073215.2). NCBI lineage: Eukaryota > Viridiplantae > Streptophyta > Magnoliopsida > Poales > Poaceae > Triticum > Triticum urartu. Next base: position 96,282,906 of record NC_053023.1, on the reverse strand, counting down.
TGAAGATCAAGAAGGTTCGCAGCGACAACGAAATGGAGTTCAAGAATGCAAATGTGGACACCTTTCTTGACGAAGAAGGGATTTCACACGAGTTCTCGGCTACGTACACACCTCAACAAAATGGAGTTGTTGAGAGGAAGAACCGGACGCTCATTGAAATGGCAAGAACAATGCTTGATGAGTATAAGATGCCAAAGCACTTTTGGGCAGAAGCGGTTGAGACAGCTTGTCATGCAACAAATCGCTTGTATCTTCACAAGCTACTCGGCAAGACGGCATACGAGCTCCTCACCGGAGACAAAGACCCTTCGGAAGCAATTCAAGACTTGTCCGTTGGCAAGATTCGTCCAAAGGAAATGAAGGAGAGTACCTCGTCCATCCAAGTGGAAGCTTCTACATCACGTCAAGGTGAACCAAGAGTTGATACGGAAGCATCCACAAGTGGGACACGTCAAGATGAAGAAAACGAGGAAGTACACCAAGATGAACATCAACAACCTCCTTCTCCACCACGACAAGAGAACAACAACGTCAACAATGAAGAAGGCCAAGAAGAAGAAGAACAAGATGAAGAGGATGTTCCACCCCGACCCAAGCAAAAGCTTACACGAGTTCGAGCAAGAATTGCCAAAGATCATCCCGTCGAGCAAATCTACAAAGATATCCAAACCGGGAGAATCACTCGCTCTAAAACTCGTTTAGCTAACTTTTGTGAACATTACTCATTCATTTCCAAAATTGAACCTATGAAGGTTGAAGAGGCATTGAAGGATCTGGATTGGATAAACGCTATGCATGAAGAGCTACACAACTTCGAGAGAAATCAAGTGTGGACATTGGTCGAGAAGCCCGACAACAACCACAACATCATTGGTACCAAATGGGTGTTTCGCAACAAGCAAGATGAAGATGGACAAGTGGTTCGCAACAAAGCACGTCTCGTCGCCCAAGGCTATACACAAGTTGAAGGTATGGACTATGGTGAGACATATGCTCCAGTTGCTAGACTTGAGTCCATTCGCATCTTACTTGCCTATGCTAATCACCATGATATCACCTTATACCAAATGGACATTAAAAGTGCTTTTCTAAATGGCAAAATTGAGGAGGAATTTTATGTTAAGCAACCTCCTGGCTTTGTTAATCCTAAGAAACCTAATCATGTTTACAAACTTCACAAAGCCCTTTATGGTCTTAAACAAGCTCCTAGAGCATGGTATAAATGCTTGACCAAGTTCCTTACTGAAAAAGGCTTTGAAATTGGTAAAATTGATTCTACTCTTTTTACTAAAAGGGTTGATGGGGAACTATTTGTGTGCCAAATTTATGTTGATGATATCATATTTGGTTCTACTAACCCTCATTTTAGTGAAAAGTTTGGAAAGCTAATGTCGGAGAAGTTTGAGATGTCTATGATGAGTGAACTCAAATTCTTTCTCGGTTTTCAAATCAAGCAAACTAAGGAAGGTACATTTGTCTCTCAAACGAAGTACACCAAAGACTTATTCAAGAAGTTCAATATGCAAGAATGCAAAGGTATGCCTACACCCATGCCTACTAGTGGACATCTTGATTTGACCAAAGATGGTGAACCGGTTGATCAAAAGGTTTATCGCTCTATGATCGGTTCATTGTTATATCTATGTTCCTCACGTCCCAATATTATGCTAAGTGTGTGCATGTGTGCACGATACCAAGCTGCTCCTAAAGAATGTCAACTTAAGGCTGTGAAAAGGATAGTGAGATACTTAATTCATACACCAAATTTTGGCATTTGGTATCCTAAGAGGTCCTCTTTTGATCTTGTTGGCTATTCCGACTCGGATTATGCCGGAGACAAGATTGATAGAAAGTCCACTTCGGGTACTTGTCAATTCCTTGGTAGATCTCTTGTGTCTTGGTCTTCCAAGAAACAAAACTCAGTATCCTTATCCACCGCCGAAGCGGAATACATTGTCGCTGGTTCATGTTGTGCTCAATTACTTTGGATGGCCCAAACTCTTAAAGATTATGGGATCTATGTGAAACATGTTCCGTTGCTATGTGACAATGAAAGTGCTATTAAGATTGCTCACAATCCCGTGCAACATTCTCGAACTAAGCATATTGAAGTTCGTCATCATTTCATTCGAGATCATGTTGCCAAAGGGGACATTAACCTTAAGCATGTTCGCACCGATAAGCAATTGGCGGATATATTCACTAAACCACTTGATGAGAAAGTGTTTTGCAGGTTAAGAGGGGAATTGAACATCATTGATGCTTCAAACTTGGAGTAGGAACTCCATTTGATACATGCGAGGCATGAGCCTATGACTAATCCTTGATATTTCTCTTATGGTGCTATTCATATGTCTTGGATATATTTGCACCTTGCATGTTATCTAACCCGTGTAGGTACTTGGTTGAATCCAATTCTATGAGATTGCAACTCACTCACATCTTGAGCAATCTCTACATCACCAAGTCTCTACACAATGGTGGTTAAAGACAAGGAAGCACGAAACCATTCAAACATATCCTTTGGCAAATTCTATGTTGAGTCTCATGATTGTCATTTTGGATACACAAGTGCTCTTCCTTGCAAGACTAACCCATGTAGGTAGATGAACTCAAACTCTAAGTGGTGCTCCCAACTCTTGATGAACTACATCAACCTTGAGCAACCCACACAAGTTCAACTACATGAGCAAGATCCACACCACCAACCAAGGTATGTTATTCCATCTTAGAGGAGCTTTACTCCAAGTCATGAGTCAAAGCAACTCGACAAGATGTGAATACATGAAGATGCTTAAACGAAAAATGGTAACCCCATTTTGAGCTTAAACGATGAGTATGACCTATGATCAAGTGCTCTCACTTGACTCCTAAGTCAATATACTCTAACATAGGTGACTATGTCACCGCCCAACTCTAGATGAAGTTCTCTTGTGTCCTTTTTTGTGTCATTGCATTTTTCCCTTGCACATTTGTTTCCCCTTTCAAAAAAAACTTCATCTAGATCTTTTATTTTCTTTTCTTTTTGTTTTTGTTCTGCATTTTCTGCATCCAATTCATTGCAAATCTTTCAGATGATTCATTGCAAATCTTTGTGAGATCTTACTTGTTTAGTGAGCTGAGGTGACAAGTGTTTTTCTCTGTGATGAACTCGGTTTCACCGACTTGTAGTTTTCAGTCCAACCGAATCCTTTCGGTACCACCGAAACATGCCACTCGGTGCCACCGATTTCACAACAGGAAAAACAGTTTGCCACTTGTTCTATATTTCTTCTGATCCAGCTCCACTCAATGAATCTTGTCCTCTACAAGCATCACAGTTTTATCCATTGCTTTGTGCTGAGTCTCAAGGACCAAACCCATTCGACAGATTCCAGAAAGCCATTCTTGGAAATTGATGTCAAAGGGGGAGAAAGAGATCACATCAAAGCTTATCACCTATAAGGGAGAGAGTATTAAGGGGGAGAAAGAGATCTCCAGGGGGAGAGAATACTCAAGGATCCCAGATGCTTGATGTTCAGAGAGATGCCACATGTCTTTTTGGGGGAAAGACATGTTCATATGTGCTTATTTGCATTAATCTCTATCCATTTGTATCTTTTAGCTCTGATTCTCTGTTCCCTATCTTCTCCCAATATCCCATACCAGATTCAGGGGGAGCAAGACATCTAAGGGACAGGAATCATTCAAATTCATTGCATATCTTTACTCTTGGGGACATGTCTAATCCAATGTGGTCCCTTGTACTCACTCTCTACATGTCATCCCAGTCTTGGTATTCTTGTGGTTTCTTTTGTTTGCTCTGGCTAGTGGATGTACCTGTGTTATCTAACCTTGTTTGTGCAGGTTCATTCCATCCTAAGCCAACTCAAGACTACAAGGTAAGTATATGCATCAGAATCATGAGTATGAGGAATTCCTGCTTATGTACATATTGTTTGCAAGAAGGACTCATGAGCATGAAGGCATTTTCCTTAATTATCTTTTGCTCTGATGCACATGGCCAAGATACATGTAACACATTGCCTACTCTGTCATGGTTATGCTCTCACATGCTTCTATATTTCATATTCACATGATTGCATACATGTAGGGGGAGCCTATGTTTGTTACATGTCCTTCCAAAGCTTTACTTGCTATTCTTTATATCTTTATCTAAAGCTTTGATGTATGTTGCCATCAATTACCAAAAAGGGGGAGATTGAAAGCACAAGTGCTCCCCAGGTGGTTTTGGTAATTGATGTCAACATATCTCTTGTTGGACTAACACTTTTATCTAGTATGTTTCAGATAAGTTCAACAATGGAGTGGCATGGACTAAAGGATGTGGGAACTCCTTCAAGATGCTAAGGACAAAGGATTGGCTCAAGCTTCAAGATCAAGACTCTACATTTTACATTTTAGTGATCCAAGATCACATTGAGTCTTTAGGAAAAGCCAATACTATCAAGGAGGGATGAGGTGTTGCTTAATGAGCCTCTTGCTTCATGTGCTTAGTGATATGCTCCAAAACCCTCAGCTACTTTCCCACTTCCACATATGACCTAAACCCTAAGCCAAACTCGGTCCTACCGATTCTTCCTATCCATGGCGCCACCGAGTTTCACATGTCATAGCCACTGCCAAACCCTAAGCAAATCGGTTCTACCGACAGGGATCTCGGTCCCACCAAGATGGGATTGTAATCTCTCTGTGTATGTCCATTACCAAAATCGGTCTCACCGAGTTTAGGCAATCGGTACTACCGAGATTACAATGCAAACTCTCTGGTTAACTTATTACCAAAATCGGTCCAACCGAGTTTAGTAATCGGTCCCACCGAGTTTGCCTGACCAACTCTCTGGTTAGCTTATTACCAAATCGGTCTCACCGAGTTTGTGTAATCGGTCTCACCGAGATTACGTTATGCCCTAACCCTAACCATATCGGTCCTACCGAGTTGCATATCGGTCCCACCGAAAATCACTAACGGTCACTAGGTTTACTAAATCGGTCCGACCGAGTTTGTTGATTCGGTCCCACCGAGATTGGTAAATTGTGTGTAACGGTTAGATTTTGTGTGGAGGCTATATATACCCCTCCACCTCCTCTTCATTCGTGGAGAGAGCCATCAGAACACATCTACACTTCCAACTCACATGTTCTGAGAGAGAACCACCTACCCTTGTGTTGAGCTCAAGATATTCCATTCCTACCATATGAATCTTGATCTCTAGCCTTCCCCAAGTTGCTTTCCACTCAAATCTTCTTTCCACCAAATCCAAATCCTGTGAGAGAGAGTTGAGTGTTGGGGAGACTATCATTTGAAGCACAAGAGCAAGGAGTTCATCATCAACACACCATTTGTTACTTCTTGGAGAGTGGTGTCTCCTAGATTGGCTAGGTGTCACTTGGGAGCCTCCGACAAGATTGTGGAGTTGAACCAAGGAGTTTGTAAGGGCAAGGAGATCGCCTACTTCGTGAAGATCTACCGCTAGTGAGGCAAGTCCTTCATGGGCGACGACCATGGTGGGATAGACAAGGTTGCTTCTTCGTGGACACTTCGTGGGTGGAGCCCTCCGTGGACTCGCGCAACCGTTACCCTTCATGGGTTGAAGTCTCCATCAACGTGGATGTAGGATAGCACCACCTATCCGAACCACGCCAAAAACATCCGTGTCTCCAGTTGCGTTTGAATTCTCCAAACCCTTCCCTTTACATTCTTGCAAGATGCATGCTTTACTTTCCGCTGCTCATATACTCATTGCATGCTTGCTTGATATGTATTATGAATGTTGAAATTGTGCCTAAACTCCACTTAAACCAAAAAAGTTTAAAAAACTGCAACTTTAGCACTTAGTGTCTAATCACCCCCCTCTAGACACCTCTTCTCGATCCCCTCAACAGTTTTTCACTGCCTCTATAAATACCCCTCGCCCCTTCCTCACTTCTTTTACTCCGCTCGATCTCTCTCCCGCTCGAGCTTCTCAAACCCTAGCACCGTCGCTACTCCATCGTCGCCGGTGAGGAAGAGCTTCACTGCCTCGACCTCGTCGCCGTCATACTCGCGCCGACCGCGGAAATCTTCACCTCCACCGCCGCCGTAGCCGTCTTCCTCCGCCAAGTTAGGGCGTGGAAGATCTACACCGACGAACTCCACTATTTCACCTCTCTGTTCGTCGTGTTCTTCATTCAGGGTAATTAAAAGTTACTTTTATTGCCCTCTTTGATTCAAAAGTTTTCTACAAAATCTTCAAAGGTGTTTTATTTCTCAAATCCTCACACACGAAACACCTCACAAATCTTCTGTTCTTGATTCATTTCTCTAAGCATCATTTTCTTCAAGATTCCTCAATTGTGTGGATCTTCGGTCTATACAACTCTGGAACCTAAGACAAAACACTTAGTGAAGTTTCTCAAGACTCATCTGGTTAAATTCCTCAAACTTGTTATTTTTGAAAAACCTTCTGAGAACGCATATGACCTCTCCAAATTCCTCGCAACTATACTCTGTTCACAGGTACTCATGCCCGCTGCTGAATCACTAGGTTCTCATCAACTTAACTCATTTGCAGCGTTCCTCGAAGAAAAACTGCATACTTCTTCAGAGAATTCGATTGTTCAAATTCCTCAGCTGAAGAACATGGCAGATGGTAAGAAGCCGCAGAAAGGAGGAAAGAAACCTGAAGTTATGAGTGCGTTTGAAATCCCTGAGGATATATATACTGAGTACTGCACACCTGATGAAGCCAAGTTTGGCAAAGAGAACAAAAATCAGCGCAAGGTGCGCATTCAGAGGATAGAACGGAGATGGGCACGTGAATGGAGGGAGTACAGATATGTCACTCCAAAGTACATGAAGAAATTTGCTCTCAACCCTCCATGCCCAAGACTACCACTGGCACCTGGCCAAGTGGCTGATCCCACTAGCGTCAAACGCGGTGAGGACTTTCCTGAAGAATGGGCCAGGCGTCAAGCCAAATTGGCAAGACAAGCCAAAAAAGCAGTGAGGAAGTTCAATGAAGATTCTGCTGCTGCTGCCACTGAGGCCTCTGTCAAGCCGAGGAAATCAATGGCAAAGAAGCCTGCTCGTAAGCCAAGTGCTTCACCAACAGTGCCCTCACAGCCAAGTTCCTCTGCTATGCCCTCACGGCCAGGAACTTCAAAATCTTCAAAGCAAATTCCTCATGCTTCTCCTGCTCCACCAAAGTCCTCAGCACCTCCTCCACAATCCTCAGCTGTTCCGACAAAGTCCTCAGCACCTGTGCATCTGGCCTCGTGCCAAAGGACTGTAGGCATCTCTATTGCCTCTGGTGTCTCAGCAAGTTCCTCAGCTGCGCCAAATTCTTCATCTGGCCCAACTCTGCTGAAGACTAAAGCAACTACTGGACGAGGTCCTCGGCCAAGTCCTAAGAAGAAATAGGTCACCTTCCAAGAGCCATCTGAAGATGATGAGGCTGATGATGATGAACTTGCAGAAATCACCAGAGACCGACAAGTTAGGGCCGCTAGAGCCAAAGGCACACCTGTGCCGCTGCTGTTGGATCCAAGAGCGATCCTAGACTACATTGATCTCTGGCACAAGGACCCAAACACTCCTATGCCTGACTTCAAGTTGACACCTGGCCAAAGTCACATGCTGACTCTTTGTAACACCCTCTATGCGACTATATCTCCCATGTGTCGAGGCACGACTTAGAGGCATAATCGCATTGAAGGCATATGTTGCAAGTTAGGCAATCTTCACAACATCCCATGTAATATAATAATGAAAGGGTAGATAACATAGTTGGCTTACACTCGCCACGTCAATCAAGTACATAAATAACATTACATCATCCAAACACTCATGGCCCGACTATGGCGCCAAAATAAAAGAGAACCCAACATGCGACACGGTCCCAATCACCACCAACTGGGCGCCACTACTGATCATCGGGAAAGGAAACATAGTAACATTGAGAGTCTTCGTCGAACTCCCACTTGAGCTCATACGCGTCTCCTGGAGCAGAATCATCAGGCCCTGCATCTGGTGTAATAGTAATCTGTGAGCCACAGGGACTCAGCAATCTCGCACCCTCGCGATCAAGACTATTTAATCTTGTAGGTAAGGCAAGGTAAATATAAGGTGGAGCTGCAGCAAGCGACTAGCAAGTATGGTGGCTAACTTATTCGCAAAAGAGAGCAAGAAGAGGAGGCAAAGCACGAGTGAGAAACTAGAGAACAACCTGCGCAAACATTACTCCAACACCGTGTCCACCTCCCGGACTCCGCCGAGAAGAGGCCATCACGGTAACACACTCAGTTGATTCATTTTAATTAAGTTAAGGTTCAATTTATCTACAACCGGACATTAACAAATTCCCATCTGCCCATAACCGCGGGCACGGCTTTCGAAAGTTCAATCCCTACAGGGGAGTCCCAACTTAGCCCATGACAAGCTCTCACGGTCAACGAAGGAATAGACCTCCTCCCAAGACGTTCCAATCAGACTCGGTATCTCGGTTACTCAAGACACTTTGACAGGTTAAAACAAATCCAGCAACACCGCCCGAATGTGCCGACAAATCCCGATAGGAGCTGCACATATCTCTTTCTCAGGGCACACTCAGATGAACACTACGTACAACTAAAACCAGCCCTCAAGTGGCTCTATTTGGACCAACACTCGGAGGAGCACTGGCCCGGGGGGGGGGGGTTAAAATAAGATGACCCTCGGGCTCCGGAAACCAAAGGGAAAAAGGGATAGGTGGCAAATGGTAAGACCAAGGTTGGGCATTGCTGGAAAATCTTTAATCAAGGCGAAATATGAAGGGGTTCCCATTATAACCCAATCGCGTAAGGAACGCAAAAACCGGGAACATAACACTGATATGACGGAAACTAGGGCGGCAAGAGTGGAACAAAACACTAGGCGAGAGGCCGAGCCTTCCACCCTTTACCAAGTATATAGATGCATTAAGATAACAAGATAATATAATGATATCCCAACAAGTAAAATAAATGTTCCAACAAGGAACGGCCTCCAATCTTCACCTGCAACTAGCAACGCTATAAGAGGGGCTGAGCAAAGCGGTAACATAGCCAATCAACGGTTTGCTAGGACATGGTGGGTTAGAGGTTTGACATGGCAATTTGGGAGGCTTGAAAACAAGTGGTAGGCATCATAGCATTGGCATAGCAAAAGAGCGAGCAAACTAGCATAGCAAAGATAGTAGTGATTTCGAGGGTATGATCATCTTGCCTGCACAGTTGTCAGAGTTGACCGGATCCTCAAAAGCAAACTCAACGGGCTCCTCGTTAGCGAACTCATCTCCCGGCTCTACCCAAACAAGACAAACAAGCAACAAGGATACAATCAACCACGTGCAAACTCAAACAACACAATGCAAAGATGATATGCTATGCGGGATGCGATCGGGGATGCAAAATGCAAGATATGACAGGAAATGCATGAACCTGGCCTCAACTTGTAAATCTAAGTGTGCCACCGGAAAGATGATATGAAATCGCTTGAAAACGATATAAAGAACGCCGGAATCGGAGTTACGGTTTGGAAATGGCAAGCGATTCAAAAATGACACCGGTCTGCGATTTACAGCAAGTAGGCATCTAAATGCAATGAGATGAACATGCTACAGCACCCAAACATGACAACAAAATACATGGCAGGGATGCATACAAGATGCTTAGCAAAAGTCTAGGACTGAGCTACGTCCAATTCACCCATTAACAGGTTCAAACAAGCATGGCAAAAATGCATATGACAAACAGATCTCAGACTTGGTGAAATTAACACTTGTCTGGAATTTCAGATCAGGTAGCCCTCTTCGGAGCAACAAAACTACATGCTACAGGATCTAAACATGGCAAAGTAAAGCATGGCATGGAGCTAATCAAAGAGCTTAACAAAAGTCCCTTAGTGACCTTGAGCCAAAAGGGATCAGAAAATACAATTGCAAGCATGTGAACATAGCAAAAACATAATCAGTTTTCATACTTAGTGAAAACTGGCACATGCTGAAATATAATTCAAGTAGGCATGTTTACGAGCTCGATGCACTCACTACGGTGCAAGTCATGGCAAGACAAGCATACACCCATCAAGAAGGCACAAAATGAAATCTAGACATGGCAATAACAATAGCATAGCATGCATGGATCAACTACAACATCACCGGCAAAATTGCAAACAAGTTGCCAATCTGCCCAGATTCACAAAGTAGCAAAAGTAGAGCTCGGTTGACTCAAGCTAGGGTGCTCCATAATTGCAAACAAAGACATGGATGGATAGAGCACTACAATATTAACAAAACTCCCTTAATGATCATCCTCAAAAGAGGTACGGATCACTAGGAAACAACAAGAACATATGGCATCATGAGATAAACAGCTCCAGGACTTAGTGAAATCTCCAAGTCCCTGAAAACATAATTAGCAAGTGCACCACTTTGCAAGCTTGCACTAGACACCACACACATCACAAAAATACATGGGTTGCACCTCTGGAGAGATGACAAAACCCTAAACAAAACACATGTAGAGCATCAGGGCATATCATGCACACATTAATCATGGCAAAAATGACAAAAGTACTAAACAGAGTAGCAGACCTGACAATTAACTCAAGTAGCCCTCTTCTAACAGCATTTCGGGCATCAAGATGAACTCAAATGAAAATGATGCAATGGAATGAAATGATGTACTCTCTGAGATGAACATTTTGATATGCTATATGCATGAATCAGAGCTACGTATGCAAAGTTACGGAGCCGTGAACATGAACACTTGAACTGAAAATTTCGGGACTTAGAGAAAAAAAACGACCTAGGGTTTCACTGTTCACAGATCTGGGATCCGGGCACGGATCACGAAGTTCGCCAGAATCCTCAGAGCTCGCCGGAGAGGACCGGCCGGAGCTTGGCGGCGAGGAGAAGATGGCGGGGCGGCGCGCTCGGTCACCGGAGCGCGGCACGGTGGCTGGGCGGCGGAAGCGGCGCGGGGAGGCGGAGGAGGCGGTGTCCGGCGGCGATGGCGCCACGGCGGCACGCAGGGCACCGACGATGAGGTCGCTCGGGAGCTCCTCTCCCTGGAGCTTGGCACGGAGGGGCGGCGGGGGAACGGGCCCCGCGGGCCTGACGCGGGCCCCGCGGGCCAGCTGCGGCGGGAGGCGGTGAAGTGGGCACGGCGGCGGCGGTGAATGAGGAGGCGACACGTGGCAGCGGCGGGGAGGATCCGGACAATGTCCGTCGGTGCAGTTTTGTCCGGTGGTGCGCGATGAGGTGGATCTAGGGTTTTTCGGGAGGAAGGGGAAGGAGATTTCGGAGAGGGTCTATTTATAGGCCTAGAGGGAGCTAGGAGAGTCCAAATGAGGTGCAGTTTTCGGCCATGCGATCGTGATCAAACGCTCTAGATGATGGAGCAGAGTTAAGTGGGTTTTGGGCCAAATTGGAGGGGTGTTGGGCTGCAACACACACGAGGCCTTTTCGGTCCCTCGGTTAACCGTTGGAGTATCAAACGAAGTCCAAATGATACGAAACTTTACAGGCGGCCTACCGGTAGTAAACCAAGGCCGCTTGGCAAGTCTCGGTCCAATCCGGAAATGTTTAATCCCCACACACGAAAGAAAGCTAGAAATGACCACCGGAGGAGAACGAAGCGTCGGAATGCAAAACGGACAACGGGGAAAATGCTCGAATGCATGAGACGAACACGTATGCAAATGCAATGCACATGATGACATGATATGAGATGCATGACAACGACAACAACACACGGAGACAAAGACCCGAACCCGAGGAAATAAATATAACTTAACGCCGGAAACGGCAAGAGTTGGAGTACAAATTGGGAAAGTTACATCCGGGGTGTTACATCATTTCATCCAAGAGGAGAAATGGAAATATGATAGGGCCAGAGAGATCAAGAAATCGCAGTACAGAAAAGAGAAAGTACTGAAGAAAAATGTTGTCCAGATGACAACTGAAGAACTTGTCAAGATGCAGGCTGACATCAAAGCCCTGAGCGACAAATTTGACTCATACTATGCTGATTGGTAGGGAGCCAAAGTCAGGTTTGTGAAACTGACTGAAAAGTTCACAAATGTTGCAGCCCCATCGCAACAAGAAGTTCCTCAAGCTGAAGCTTCTGCTCAGCCAACTAAAGAACATGCCAGCACCGCTGATGATTTTCAGGCTGCTGAAGAAAATGCTAGTTCCAGGGCTGATGACTCCATTCCAGCCGCTGAAGAAATTGCCAGGGCATCCACTAGTGGTGCGCCTGAAGAAACTGAAGAAGTCAGGGCAACTGCATCAGTTGTGCCTGAGGAAATTCAACCAGATTCCTCAGCTCCACCTGCGCCTACACCAACTCCTATCCTTCCATCTGCATCAGATGTGAAGAAAACGAAGGCTGCAGAGCGAGCTGCAGTGAAGAAAAGGAAAGCATCAAGTGCTCCAGAATCTTCAGCTCCAAAAAAGATGAAGCCTATGACCAGCTCATATGAAAATCTGATCGATGCTGTTCCGATTTCCACCATGCCATCAAAGGACCTTGTTCCATTTGATGAAGAATATGCGATCCCAAGCGGATCTGATGAAGAAACTCAATCTGCTGCTTTGTCAGAGCAGATTGATGAAGAAATTGAAGTGGATGCAATCCCTTCAACCCTAGTGGTATCATCACCAATGCCTCAGTTTACTGCTGAAGAGGCTGGTGTTGAAGAAATTGATGATGAAGATGTGGACATTGGAAGCACAACTCCAGTGATGAATGATGACTTTTGGGAAAGTCAGCATCCCAATTCTCCACTCTTCACCCCGCTGCAGCAAATCCCTCACTCCCCTGCACCAACAGTTCAATTGGGCTCTGAAGAAAATCATCCCACCTCATCTGTCCATGAAGAAATTCTAGCCACTAGTGCTGAAGAAACTGCTGCTGCTGAAAATGTGACAACTCAGACTGCACCTGAGGAAGAACCAGAAATTCCTCAGACCGATGAACCTGAGATCGTGATTCCTGAGGTAGTGATGCAACTCACTGACACTCCTCTGCCCAAGCCAAAGGATCCGTTCTCAAGGAAGCAAAAGTTCAAGGCTGAAGACTTCTTTGGCGAGCATGTATTCTTCACAGATTACAACCCCTATGACTCTACTCGCATAAGGAAGAGGCGTTTCTGGACTGCCAGTCAAGCCAACTTCTATTCCTCAGTGCTGTTCAACAAAGATAAAGTCTTTGACCATGCACATATTCCTCATGTAGACATGGAGTCTTTGTCGTGCTTCACGCCAGTCCTCAGTGTTCTTCACGACGCTGGGCTGCTGAATTTCTGCACTGACATATGTGATTGGAATGAAGAACTCATTCTCCAGTTCTACGCAAGACTGCACATCACATGCGATTCTGAAGATGTTAATTCATGGGTTCTGGACTGGATGACAGAAAACACTCACTACAAGGCACCAGCGTCTGAATTGCTTCGTGCCCTACCACTAAGTCCTCCCATTGAAGATGCACGTTGTGTTTACAACGAACCTGAGCTTTCAAATCACTATATGCAAGTGCTGATGAAGCCTTTGAAGCCAGGGCAGGCCCCTCGAACCAATTTCCTCGTCAAGGCATTATTGTATGTGCCTCGGACTGTCTATCGCATTCTGTCGAAGACAATGAGTCCTATCAAAGGCCACAACTCAAATGATGAAGAAGTCATTGGCATCATGAAGAATATGCTTTTCAACATCATTCATGGTGTTTCCGTCAACTTCCATGATTTCTTCATGAGGACTCTGGCCAATATTGCTATGTCACCATTTGAGCTGAAGCCTTATGCGCCATGGATTATGAGATTCATCAGGACAAGGTCTTCACTCAACTACAAAGCTGACACTCTGAACCACTGCAGCTACTTGCCTCCTATTGAAGTCCTCAAAAGGACATTTTCCTCAGCTGATGAAAAGGGCAAGGCAACTGCTGTGATAGATGAAGGCATTCATCCATTGGATGGTCAATTTTGCAAGGCCGCATCTTACTCCACCAATGATGACTCTGCCACACATGACTCTGCCGCCAACACTGCCAAGACAAATCCTCAAGCCACAACACCCAGGGTAATGACTGATCGTGAGTTACTCCTCAGTCTTCACCAGAAGGTTGATCGCAATCACAAATGGGTCAAGCGTCAGTTTGGTTCAATTCTTCACAACATGACTTCAACACACAATGCAGTGAAGAAAAACCACTACTACCTCCATGAAACTCTCAACCGCACCTGGGCTGTTCTGTCTCAAGTTTACAGCGCTGACGATCTGAAGAAAATGGGTCTCAAAGAAGAGTTTGACTGGTCTGCACCTCCTCCGAAGAAATACAAGAAGGTCAAGGTTCCTTCTTTGGTGGCCAGCTCCTATTATTCATCGCGTGAGACTGATGAAAATGAAGACTTGGACGACACTGCGGCAGGCCCTACTTCAACAACCGACCCCAACAACGCTGGCGCTCCTTCATCATCTTGATTAACTTAAGGGGAGTTAGTCCTCAGTTTCGATCCTTTTGGTCATTCGATGACAAAGGGGGAGAAATCTGAGTTAGTCTTCAAGCGGGTCTATTATAAGGGCGTTTTTTGCTAAGTTACAACTCTCGTTCTTCTGAAACTGTATTGGATCGAGTTGTAATCTTAAACCCGATGGTGCTCTGATACTTCTGATGCACTGTGCTCTGATACTTTTGATGCACTATTCTGCATGCTTATTCCTCGTTAATATTATTGCACGCATGCTGAATATCATCAGGCACCATATCTCATCATGCATTTCAAATTCTTCATATTATATATCAAATGCGTGTATGAATTACAAGATATAGGGGGAGATCTCCATGATTCAACTCTTCAAGTGTGCATTGCTTCAAAAGCAAATTCCTCACTATGCACATCTTCAGGGGGAGTTCTTCTATATCTTGCAATCAAATTCCGCAATATCAGTATTTACACTTCAAATGTTTATCCCCGTTGAAAACCTAACCTATATTGTCATCAATCACCAAAAAGGGGGAGATTGTAAGTGCATCTAGTGCCCCTTAGTTATTTTGGTGTATTGAAGACTTATAGGTTAAGGATCTAATGTGTTTATGAGTGTACACAGGTCTATAAGTCTATGAGGAGTTTGATATTTATAGAGAAAGTCGACCCCTAAAAATGAAGTTCTTCGACTGAAGACTTTGATATTCTGAAGACTTTCTGAAGACTTTGAAAGTGAAGAAATTGGTGTAACCTTGAAGACTTGGTATTCATTCGAGGAACATGAAGCGTGAAGACTTTTGTTTTTGTAGTTTCATTTTCTCTTTCTTGAGTCATAGGAAACACCGTACTGTTAAAGGGGGTCGAGGAAATACTAAGGAGAAAATTTCCATGTGATGCTCAACTCAAATCCTACACCTACCAATCCCTTCGAATGAAGCCATTGGAAATCTCATACAGTTCAGTCAATTTCTTCAGTGAGAGAGACGCAGTTCTTCTGGTCACTGAGGACTTTGCTCTGACTGAGGAGTTAGGAATTCGCCAGTGCGAATTGCCTACACTGTGAGGAACATGATAGCCTTGAGGAATTTGAACCTCAAATTTCCGACCGTTGCTGTGCTATGCGCCAGCTGTCCCAAAATATCTTATCCATCCAACGGTCATATCATTGAAGGGCATTTATGTCTTATCATGTCGGGCTACTCCCTAGGCTATAAATAGCCGCCCCCTACAACCACTAGCTGGTTGGCTTCTCCGCGAGAAACTGACACTTGTCATTTGAGAGCATCCCATCCTCCGAGGACTTTGAGCGAAAATCATCAAGTGAGGAAAATCCAAACCCAAACCCAAACACCTACAAACCCAAAGTGATTGAGCATCACTGAAGAGATTGATCCTGCATGGATCCGACGCTTGTTACCTTTGAAGACTGTGCTTCTTCCAGACGGTTAGGCGTCATGGTCTAGAGCATCCAAGAGGAATTGTGGATCGCCGAGTGACCGAGTTTGTGAAGGTTCGGAAGTCACCTGAAGACTTACCATGAGTGATTGGGCGAGGACTGTGTGTCCTTAGCTCAAGGAGAATATGGTGAGGACTGTGTGTCCGGGACTGTGTGTCCTCGAGTTTAAATACTCAGCCGCTCCAACCAGATGTACAACTGAGACAGCAGTTGGAACTGGTCTACCAAATCATTGTCTTCACCAAGCCTACTGGTTCTATTTCCTGAACGCTTTCAATTCCTCACTACTGTGTTGTGTGTTTGTTCATATCTGTGTTCGAAGACTTTGACTGAAGACTTTCTCAATTTCCTCAGTTCAATTTCTTCAGTCTGTTTGTCTTCATCTTGTGCTATCCTGTGTTTACGCTTTCTGTACTCTGTGTTGATCTTCATTTCATCATGATGACCATGCATGTATTCTGCTATGTTTACTTCTGAGTACTTATTCTGCTGCTAGTAGTTCTTCGCTAAGGAATTTCCTCACTAGCAAATTCCTCAGTGAAGAATTTCATAAAAATTGCCTATTCACCCCTCTAGTCGATATAACGCACTTTCAATGTTGTGATGTGATATGGTCAAGATGTGATTATATAAATTGTTGTATGAGATGATCATGTTTTGTAACATAGTTATCGGCAACTGGCAGGAGCCATATGGTTGTCGCTTTATTTTAAGAAATGCAATTTCCATGTAATTGCTTTACTTTATCACTAAGCGGTAGCGATAGTAGTAGAAGCAATAGTTGGCGAGACGACAATGATGCTTCGATGGAGATCAAGGTGTCAAGCCGGTGACGATGGTGATCATGACGGTGCTTTGGAGATGGAGATCAAAGGCACAAGAGGATGATGGCCATATCATATCACTTATATTGATTGCATGTGATGTTTATCCTTTATGCATCTTATTTTGCTTAGTATGTCGGTAGCATTATAAGATGATCTCTCACTAAATTTCATGGTATAGGTGTTCTCCCTGAGTATGCGCCGTTGCTACAGTTCGTCGTGCCGAGACACCACGTGATGATCGGGTGTGATAAGCTCTACGTTCACATACAACGGGTGCAAGCCAGTTTTGCACACGCAGAATACTCGGGTTAAAGTTGACGAGCCTAGCATATGCAGATATGGCCTCAGAACACTAAGACCGAAAGGTCGAGTGTGAATCATATAGTAGATATGATCAACATAGTGATGTTCACCATTGAAAACTACTCCATCTCACGTGATGATCGGACATGGTTTAGTTGATATGGATCACGTGATCACTTAGATGATTAGAGGGATGTCTATCTAAGTGGGAGTTCTTAAGTAATATGATTAATTGAACTTTAATTTATCATGAACTTAGTCCTGATAGTATTTGCATATCTATGTTGTAGATCAATAGCTTGCGATGTAGCTTCCAGTTTATTTTTGATATGTTCCTATAGAAAATAAGTTGAAAGATGATAGTAGCAATGATGAGGACTTGGTCCGTGATCTGAGGATTATCCTCATTGCTGCATAGAAGAATTGTGTCCTTGATGCATCGCTAGGTGACAGACCTATTGCAGGAGCAGATACAGACGTTATGAACGTTTGGCAAGCTTGGTATGATAACTACTTGATAGTTTAGTGTGCCATGCTTTACGGCTTAGAACCGGGACTTCAAAAACGTTTTGAACGCCACGGAGCATATAAGATGTTCCAAGAGCTAAAATTGGTATTCCAGACTCATGCCCGAGTCGAGAGGTATGAGACCTCTGACAAGTACTTTGCCTACAAGATGGAGGAGAATAGCTCAACCAGTGAGCATGTGCTCAGATTGTTTGAGTACTACAATTGCTTGAATCGAGTGGGAGTTTTTCCAGATAAAATATTGATCGAAAGAGCTCTCTAGTCACTATCACCAGAACTTCATGATGAACTATAATATGCAAGGGATGACGAAAATGATTCCCGAGCTCTTCGTGATGCTGAAATCGACGAAGGTAGAAATCAAGAAAAGCATCAAATGTTGATGGTTGACAAGACCACTAGTTTCAAGTAAAAGGGCAATGGAAAGAGAGGGAACTTTAAAGAAGAATAGCAAGCAAGTTGCTGCTCCCATGAAGAAGCCCAAAGCTAGACCCAAGCCTGGAACTGAGTGCTTCTACTGCAATGATCTAAGGCCATGGACATTGCCGATTGCCGTAGACGTCGACGCCATGCCGAGATCTGGGTATTCGCCGCCACTGCCATCGACATCCATGTGGCATGTGGATTCGTCGGCGGGCACCGCATTGACGCGCGCCGGGGAGTGCATCGCTGTTGCTGTCGGGCTATGCTTCGTGTGGAGGTGGGATGGCTCAAGCCGTGGACGTCGTGTCGAACTGGGGCACCAGTGTTGTTTGCTGGTCTTGTGTGATGGAGAATCGCTGTGGGAGGGGAGGAGACGCTGATGCATTGGAGCTTTGGGTAGGGAGCAGTGGGGAACAGACGATGAGATATTAATGGATGTATACCGGAGGTGGAAACTAAAAGATGGTTAAGATGTCGTAATTGCTTCGTAAGAGATGCGAAGAGATGAAGCGATGTGCTCCTATTGGGCTTCTTCTTATCGGTTGATGAAAGAGGCCTTTTCACTTCTCAGAGAGTCGAATCACCTGGAAAAACATGTTTTTGTTAAGAAAAATGCTGACGTGGTGAGGTGCATGATCAAAATAATTAAGAGTAATTGATGACGTGGCAAGCCGCTGAGGTGGATAGGCTGCATGTCAAGAGAAACTCCATGCTGATGGGCTTTTGGAATCACTTGATTATGAATCACTTTATGCTTGCGAACCATGCCTCATGGGTAAGACGACTAAGACTCCATTCTCCGGAACAATGGAGCGAGCAACAGGCTTGTTGGAAATAATACATACTGATGTATGCGGTCCGATGAGTGTTGAGGCTTGCGGCGGGTATAGTTATTTTCTAACCTTCACAGATGATTTGAGCAGATATGGATATATCTACTTGATGAAACATAAAGTCTGGAATATTTGAAAAGTTCAAAGAATTTCAGAGTGAAGTGGAAAATCATTGTAACAAGAAAATAAATTTTCTACGATCTAATTGTGCAGGCGAATATTTGAGTTACGAGTTTGGTCTTCATTAGAAACAATATGAAATAGTTTCGCAACTCACGCCACCTGGAACACCACAGCGTAATGGTGTGTCCGAACATCGTAACTGTGCTTTATTCGATATGGTGCGATCTATGATGTCTCTTACCGATATACCACTATTGTTTTGGGGTTATGCATTAGAGACAATTGTATTCACGTTAAATAGGGCACCATCTAAATCCATTGAGACGACACCGTATGAACTATGGTTTGGCAAGAAACCTAAGCTATCGTTTCTTGTAGTTTGGGGTTGCGATGCTTATGTGAAAAAGTTTCAACATGATAACCTCGAACCCAAATCGGAGAAGTGTGTCTTCATAGGATACCCAAAGTAAAATGCTGGGTACACCTTCTATCACAGATCCGAAGAAACGACATTTATTGCTAAGAATGGATTCTTTCTGAAGAAGGAGTTTCTCTCAAAAGAAGTGAGTGGGAGGAAAGTAGAACTTGATGAGGTAATTGTATCTGCTCTGGAATTGGAAAGAAGTTCATCACAGAAATCAGTTCTAGTGATGACTACACCAATTAATGAGGAAGTTAATGATGATGATCATGAAACTTCAGATCAAGTTACTACCGAACCTCGTAGGTCAGCCAGAGTAAGGTCCGCACCAGACACTACTGGAATTTGCTTATTTGCCGTCTGCCAATTCTTTGTCGTCTGCTGGCGGACGGCAAAGAAGGTCTTTGCCGTCCGCTTACAAAAAATGGATGGCAAAGAACTGGCTGATGGCACAGAAGGTCTTTGCCATCAGCCAGTTCTTTTTCGTCTGCAGGCGGACGACAAAGATGGAGGTGGGACCCACTAACGAGCCGCTCAGAAAAACCTAATGGAGCAAAAAAGTAGATGGCAACGGGGGCGGACGGCAAAGAGATAACCTAACTAACGGCTACCCACCCCGCCCTTCCCCTCCATCTCTTTCTGTCCTCTCTCCCCGACGAGACCACCGCCAACCGCCGCCGCCCCCGCCACCAGCCACCCGCCGCCGCCCCGACCACCCGCCGCCCCCCTTGCCCCGTCGCCCCACTGTTGGGGAACGTAGTAATTTCAATACTTTCCTACGCACACACAGGATCACGGTGATGCATAGCAACGAGAGGGGAGAGTGTGTCCACGTACCCTCGTAGACCGAAAGCAGAAGCGTTAGCACAACGCGGTTGATGTAGTCGTACGTCTTCACGATCCGACCGATCAAGTACCGAACGCACGGCACCTCTGAGTTCAGCACACGTTTAGCCCGATGACGTCCCTCGAACTCCGATCCAGCCAAGTGTTGAGGGAGAGTTTCGTCAGCACGACGACATGGTGACAATGTTGATATTCTACCGACGCAGGGCTTCGCCTAAGCATCGCTACAGTATTATCAAGGTGGACTATGGTGGAGGGGGGCACCGCACACGGCTAAAAGATCAAACAGATCAATTGTTGTGTCTATGGGGTGCCCCCTGCCCCCGTATATAAAGGAGTGGAGGAGGGGGAGGGCCGGCCCTCTCTATGGCGCGCCCTAGGGGAGTCCTACTCCCACCGGGAGTAGGATTCCCTCTTTCCTAGTAGAACTAGGAGCCCTTCCAAGTAGTAGGAGTAGAAGGGAAGGAAAGGGAAGGGAAAAGGAGAAGGAAGGAAGGGGGCCCCCCCCCTAGTCCAATTCGGACCAGCCCATGGGGAGGGGTGCGGACAACCTTTGAGGCCTTTCTCTCCTTTCCCGTATGGCCCATTAAGGCCCAATACGAATTTCCGTAACTCCCCGGTACTCCTGAAAATAGCCGAATCACTCGGAACCTTTCCAATGTCCGAATATAGTCGTCCAATATATCGATCTTTACGTCTCGACCATTTCGAGACTCCTCGTCATGTCCCCGATCTCATCTAGGACTCCGAACTACCTTCGGTACATCAAATCACATAAACTCATAATACAATTGTCACCGAAACTTTAAGCGTGCGGACCCTACGGGTTCGAGAACTATGTAGACATGACCGAGACACGTCTCCGGCCAATAACCAATAGCGGAACCTGGATGCTCATATTGGCTCCCACATATTCTACGAAGATCTTTATCGGTCAAACCGCATAACAACATACATTGTTCCCTTTGTCATCGTTATGTTACTTGCCCAAGATTCGATCGTCGGTATCTCAATACCTAGTTCAATCTCGTTACCGGCAATTCTCTTTACTCGTTCCGTAATACATCATCCCGCAACTAACTCATTAGTTGCAACGCTTGCAAGGCTTATAGTGATGTGCGTTACCGAGTGGGCCCAGAGATACCTCTCCGACAATCGGAGTCACAAATCCTAATCTCGAAATACGCCAACCCAACAAGTACCTTCGGAGACACCTGTAGAGCACCTTTATAATCACCCAGTTACGTTGTGACGTTTGGTAGCACACAAAGTGTTCCTCTAGTAAATGGGAGTTGCATAATCTCAGAGTCATAGGAACAAGTATAAGTCATGAAGAAAGCAATAGCAACATACTAAATGATCAAGTGCTAAGTTAACAGAATGGGTCAAGTCAATCACATCATTCTCCTAATGATATGATCCCGTTAATCAAATGACAACTCATGTCTATGGTTAGGAAACTTAACCATCTTTGATTAACGAGCTAGTCAAGTAGAGGCATACTAGTGACACTCTTTTTGTCTATATATTCACACAGGTATTATGTTTCCGGTTAATACAATTCTAGCATGAATAATAAACATTTATCATGATATAAGGAAATAAATAATAACTTTATTATTGCCTCTAGGGCATATTTCCTTCAGTCTCCCACTTGCACTAGAGTCAATAATCTAGTTCACATTGCCATGTGATTTAACATCAACAGTTCACATCTTTATGTGGTTAACACCCATAGTTCACATCGATATGTGACCAACACCCAAAGGGTTTACTAGAGTCAGTAATCTAGTTCACATCGCTATGTGATTAACATCCAAAGAGTACTAACGTGTGATCATGTTTTGCTTGCGAGAGAAGTTTTAGTCAACGGGTCTGCCATATTCAGATCCGTATGTATTTTGCAAATTTCTATGTCTACAATGCTCTGCACGGAGCTACTTTAGCTAATTGCTCCCACTTTCAATATGTATCCAGATGAAGACTTAGAGTCATCTGGATCAATGCCAAAACTTGTATTGACGTAACGCTTTACAACGAACCTTTTGTCACCTCCATAATCGAGAAACATATCCTTATTCCACTAAGGATAATTTTGACCGCTGTCTAGTGATCTACTCCTAGATCACTATTGTACTCCCTTGCCAAAATCAGTGTAGGGTATACAATAGATCTGGTACACAGCATGTCATACTTAATAGAACCTATGGCTGAGGCATAGGGAATGACTTTCATTCTCTTTCTATCTTCTGCCGTGGTCGGGCTTTGAGTCTTACTCAATTTCACACCTTGTAACACAGACAAGAACTCTTTCTTTGACTGTTCCATTTTGAACTACTTCAAAATCTTGTCAAGGTATGTACTCATTGAAAAAACTTATCAAGCATCTTGATCTATCTCTATAGATCTTGATGCTCAATATGTAAGCAGCTTCACCAAGGTCTTTCTTTAAAAAAAAACTCCTTTCAAACACTCCTTTATGCTTTGCAGAATAATTCTGCATTATTTCCGATCAACAATATGTCATTCACATATACTTATCAGAAATGTTGTAGTGCTCCCACTCATTTTCTTGTAAATACAGGCTTCACCGCAAGTCTGTATAAAACTATATGCTTTGATTAACTTATCAAAGCGTATATTCCAACTCCGAGATGCTTGCACCAGTCCATAGATGGATCGCTGGAGCTTGCATATTTTGTTAGCACCTTTAGGATTAACAAAACCTTCTGGTTGCATCATATACAACTCTTATTTAATAAGTCCATTAAGGATTGCAGTTTTGTTATCCACTTGCCAGATTTCATAAAATGCGGCAACTGCTAACATGATTCGGACAGACTTTAAGAATCGATACGAGTGAGAAAATCTCATCATAGTCAACACCTTGAACTTTGTCAAAAAAAAGCTTTTTCGACAAGTCTAGCTTTGTAGATAGTAACACTACTATCAACGTCCGCCTTCCTCTTGAAGATCCATTTATTTTCTATGGCTTTCCAATCATCGGGCAAGTCAACCAAAGTCCACACTTTGTTCTCATACATGGATCTCATATCAGATTTCACGGCCTCAAGCCATTTTGCGGAATCTGGGCTCATCATCGCTTCCTCATAGTTCGTAGGTTTGTCATGGTCAAGTAACATGACCTCCAGAACAGGATTACCGTACCACTCTGGCGCGGATCTCACTCTGTTTTACCTACGAGGTTCAGTAGTAACTTGATCTGAAGTTACATGATCATCATCATTAGCTTCCTCACTAATTGGTGTAGTAGTCACAGAAACAGATTTCTGTGATGAACTACTTTTCAATAAGGGAGCAGGTACAGTTACCTCATCTAGTTTTACTTTCCTCCCACTCACTTCTTTCGAGAGAAACTCCTTCTCTAGAAAGGATCCATTCTCAGCAATTAATATCTTGCATTCGGATCTGTGATAGAAGGTATACCCAACATTTTCTTTTGGGTAATCTATGAAGACGCACTTCTCCGATTTGGGTTTGAGCTTATCAGGTTGAAACTTTTTCACATAAGCATTGCAACCTCAAACTTTAAGAAACGACAGCTTAGGTTTCTTGCCAAACCATAGTTCATACGGTGTCGTCTCAACGGATTTAGATGGTGCCCTATTTAACGTGAATGTAGCTGTCTCTAATGCATAACCCCAAAACGAGACCCCGACCCCGACACCCGATCGACACCCCGACACCTCGGCACGACACCCCGACACGACACCCCGACCCCGACACCCTGACAACACACCCCGACCCCGACCACCGACACCCCGACCACCTGACACCACACCCCCTTTACCATGAGAAGCACGACAGCACTATACACCAACCGACCCCGACCCTAGAACCCCCTGTACTCCGACTCCGACAGGACAACGCTCGACACGACACATCTTGACACCACTCCGACCGCCGACAAAACGACACGACTACCCTGCCGCCACACCCGACCTCTGACCCCCTGACAAGACCACGACCACCGACACGACCACCGGCACACACCATACCGACACCGACACCCTATACACCACACAGTCGATCCACCTGACACTCTGACACTACCTGACAACGACACCCGCACAGACCGACCCCGACACCCCGACACCCTGACACCACACCCCGACCCAGATCTGACACCCGAACCCGACCCAAACATCCGGAACGACACCCCGACCCCGACACCGCGACACCACGACACCACACCCTGACCCCATATATATTTGTGTTGATCGGGTCTATTTTTATTATGGTCATGGTTATGATACACTTAAATTATATACATATTATTATGTTCATGTCAGGTATCCAAATTTTTTATGTTGTACTAATTTCGTTTACTTTTTGTCATTGTAGGTGTTGACAGGATGGTGGGCAAGGGTCCAGAGCGCCCCGATCCTCCTGCGAGTGCTACTGGGAGGGGTTCCATTATTCCACCCCTGCCCCTCCGAAGAGCGCTGGTAGACAGTATGCAGACAACTGTGGCAGGCGCTTCTTCTTCGGCTGGGAGAGGTCGGGGGAGGACAAAGAAGCCTGCTAGAGGTGGACGTGGCAGCGGGAGAGGTAGGAAGGCTGTTACGCCTTCCTCGCCGCCACCCTCAGCTGATTCACCCGACCACAGGAGTCCTCCGTCTGATGTGGACCCGTCTCGGACTCCGGTCCATGAGCCTCCGGTCGCTGATCCTTCCCCCTACCAGACTCGGGTCGCCGATCCTTCGCCCCACATGAGTCCGGGCCCAGAGTCTTTGTATCAGAAGACTCCGGTCACGGGGTCTTCGTCCCAGAAGACTCCGGTCACGGGGTCTTCGTCCCAGTAGACTCCGGTCACGGAGTCTTCGGCCCACGAGACTCCGGAGACTAGTGGCCCGGAGGATGGTAGCGAGGACACATTTTCAGATGATAGCTACAACGACAACGAGCTGGTTGAGAAAGGCAAGAAGGTCTACAAGCGTGGCTATACAAAGCTCCCGCCCGTGCCGACGACCCCCGACCAGAGGTGGTTGATTGCGCCTACAGGGTTGAAGTAAGTGCATTTACTATTTTTTAACCTTTTGCCTTCATGTTCCTTCAAATTAATATCTAATGCGTTGGCCTTGTCATACTGCAGGGGCTAGGTACGCCCCCTGGTGCCCGTAGGCCCAACCAGGTCCTTGGTGTGCTTTGCAGGCAGCACTTCCCTGGGTGGGTCACGTTGCCCCGTGAGGGTCAGGTTCCACAGCTAGCACTGACCTGGGAGCTGTACTCGGTTGCCCAGGCCCAGCCGGAGGAGAGGGTCGACGGTGTCTTGTGCGAGACGGTGGCTGACATTGTGTTCCGTCGGTTTTGGGTAATTTCTCCTTTACGGAATTAAAAATCAACAGTACCTAGTGATTGTACTAATCATTGTTGCCTTGTTTGATTGCAGGCCTTCTACAGGGTTTCAGAGGGAGAGCAGTAGGCCACGTCTATGGTTGTCGAAAACGAGTGCAAGCGCCTACTTCAGAACTTAAGGCACGAGGCTCGGGTGCAGGCCATTCGAGACTACTACGCCTCAAAGGGTATTAGGAGGGGCAAGCAGAAGTGTCGCGGCAAGTTTCTGAGTAAGGAGAAGTTGTTGGGGAACGTAGTAATTTAAAAAAATTTCCTATGCAAGATCATGGTGATGCATAGCAACGAGAGGGGAGAGTGTTGTCTACGTACCCTCGTAGACCGATAGCGGAAGCGTTATAACAACACGGTTGATGTAGTCGTACGTCTTCACGATCTGACCGATCCAAGTACCGAACGTACGGCACCTCCAAGTTCTGCACACGTTCAGCTCGATGACGTCCCTCGAACTCTGATCCAGCCGAGCTTTGAGGGAGAGTTTCGTCAGCACAACGGCGTGTTGACGATGATGATGTTCTACCACTATGATATTATCGAGGTGAACTATGGTGGAAGGGGGCACCGCACACGGCTAATAGATCTCAAGGATCAATTGTTGTGTCTATGGGGTGCCCCCTGCCCCTGTATATAAAGGAGTGGAGGAGGGGGAGGTCCGGCCCTCTCTATGGCGCACCCTAGGGGAGTCCTCCCACCGGGAGTAGGATTCCCCTTTTCCTAATAGAACTAGGACCCTTCCAAGTAGTAGGAGTAGGAGCGAAGGAAAGGGAAGGGAAAAGGAGAAGGAAGGAAGGGGGCGCCCCCCTCCCTAGTCCAATTCGGACCAGCCCACGGGGAGGGGTGCGGACCACCCTTTGAGGCCTTTCTCTACTTTCCCATATGGCCCATTAAGGCCCAATACGAATTCCCGTAACTCCCCGTTACTCCCGAAAATACCCGAATCACTCGGAACCTTTCCGATGTCCGAATATAGTCGTCCAATATATCGATCATTATGTCTCGACCATTTCGAGACACCTCGTCATGCCCCTGATCTCATCCGGGACTCCGAACTCATAATATAACTGTCATCGAAACTTTAAGCGTGCGGACCCTACAGGTTCGAGAACTATGTAGACATGACCGAGACACGTCTCCGGTCAATAACCAATAGCGGAACCTGGATGCTCATATTGGCTCCCACATATTCTACAAAGATCTTTATCGGTGAGACCGCATAACAACATACGTTGTTCCATTTGTCATCGGTATGTTACTTGCCCGAGATTCGATCGTCGGTATCTCAATACCTAGTTCAATCTCGTTACCGGCAAGTCTCTTTACTCGTTCCGTAATACATCATCCCGCAACTAACTCATTAGTTGCAATGCTTGCAAGGCTTAAGTGATGTGCATTACCGAGAGGGCCCAGAGATACCTCTCCGACAATCGGAGTGACAAATCCTAATCTCGAAATACGCCAACCCAACATGTACCTTTGGAGACACCTGTAGAGCTCCTTTATAATCACCCAGTTACGTTGTGACGTTTGGTAGCACACAAAGTGTTCCTCCGGCAAACGGGAGTTGCATAATCTCATAGTCATAGGAACATGTATAAGTCATGAAGAAAGCAATAGCAACATACTAAACGATCAAGTGCTAAGCTAACGGAATGGGTCAAGTAAATCACATCATTCTCCTAATGATGTGATCCCGTTAATCAAATGACAACTCATGTCTATGGTTAGGAAACATAACCATCTTTGATTAACGAGCTAGTCAAGTAGAGGCATACTAGTGACACTCTGTTTGTCTATGTATTCACACATGTATTATGTTTCCGGTTAATACAATTCTAGCATGAATAATAAACATTTATCATGATATAAGGAAATAAATAATAACTTTATTATTGCCTCTAGGGCATATTTCCTTCAGTCTCCCACTTGCACTAGAGTCAATAATCTAGATCACATCGACATGTGATTTAACATCAATAGTTCACATCACCATGTGATTAACACCCATAGTTCACATCGTTATGTGATTAATACCCAAAGAGTGCGAAGGTGTGATCATGTTTTGCTTGTGAGATAATTTTAGTCAATGGGTCTGTCACATTCAGATCCGTAAGTATTTTGCAAATTTCTATATCAACAATGCTCTGCACGGAGCTACTCTAGCTAATTACTCCCACTTTCAATATGTATCCAGATTGAGACTTAGAGTCATCTGGATTAGTGTCAAAACTTGCATCAACGTAACCCTTTACGACGAACCTTTTGTCACCTCCATAATCGAGAAATATATCCTTATTCCACTGAGGATAATTTTGACCACTGTCCAGTGATCTAATCCTAGATCACTATTGTACTCCCTTGCTAAACACAGTGTAGGGTATACAATAGTTCTGGTACACAGCATGGCATACTTTATAGAACCTATGACTGAGGCATAGGGAATGACTTTCATTCTCTTTCTATCTTCTGCCTTGGTCGGGCTTTGAGTCTTTACTCAACTTCACACCTTGTAACACGGGCAAGAACTCTTTCTTTGACTGTTCCATTTTGAACTACTTCAAAATCTTGTCAAGGTATGTGCTCATTAAAAAAAACTTATCAAGCGTTTTGATCTATCTCTATAGATCTTGATGGTCCATATGTAAGCAGCTTCACCGAGGTCTTTCTTTGAAAAACTCCTTTCAAACACTCCTTTATGCTTTGCAGAATAATTCTACATTATTTCCGATCAACAATATGCCATTCACATATACTTATCAGAAATGTTGTAGTGCTCCCACTCACTTTCTTGTAAACACAGGCTTCACCGCAAGTCTGTATAAAACTGTATGCTTTGATCAACTTATCAAAGCGTTTATTCCAACTCCGAGATGCTTGCACCAGTCCATAGATGGATCGCTGGAGCTTGCACATTTTGTTAACACCTTTAGGATCGACAAAACCTTCTGGTTGCATCATATACAACTCTTCTTTAATAACTCCATTAAGGAATGCAATTTCGTTTATCCATTTGCCAGATTTCATAAAATGCGGCAATTGTTAACATGATTCGGACAGACTTAAATATAGATACGAGTGAGAAACTCTCATCGTAGTCAACACCTTGAACTTGTCGAAAACCTTTCGCAATAATTCTAGCTTTGTAGATAGTAACACTACTATCAGCGTCCGTCTTCCTCTTGAAGATCCATTTAATCTCAATTGCTTGCCGATCATCGGGTAAGTCAACCAAAGTCCACACTTTGTTCTCATACATGGATCCCATCTCAGATTTCATGGCTTCAAGCCATTTTGCGGAATCTAGGCTCACCATCGCTTCTTCATAGTTCGTAGGTTCATCATGATCTAGTAGCATGACTTCCAGAACAGGATTACCGTACCACTCTGGTGCGGATCTTACTCTGGTTGATCTACGAGGTTCAGTAGCAACTTGATCTGAAGTTTCATGATTATCATCATTAACTTCCTCACTATTTGGTGTAGGTGTCACAGAAACCGATTCTGCGATGAACTACTTTCCAATAGAGGAGCAGGTACAGTTACCTCATCAAGTTCTACTTTCCTCCCACTCACTTCTTTCGAGAGAAACTCCTTCTCTAGAAAAACTCCGAATTTAGCAACAGAAGTCTTGCCTTCAGATTTGTGATAGAAGGTGTACCCAACAGTCTCCTTTGGGTATCCTATGAAGACACATTTCTCCGATTTGGGTTTGAGCTTATTAGGATGAAACTTTTTCACATAAGCATTGTAGCCCCGAACTTTAAGAAACGACAACTTTGGTTTCTTGCCAAACCACAGTTCATACGGCGTCGTCTCAAAGAATTTAGATGGTGCCCTATTTAACGTGAATTCAGCTGTCTCTAATGCATAACCCCAAAACGATAGTGGTAGATCGGTAAGAGACATCATAGATCGCACCATATCTAATAAAGTACGGTTATGACGTTCGGACACACCATTACACTGTGGTGTTCCAGGTGGCGTGAGTAGTGAAACTATTTCACATTGTTTTAACTGAAGGCCAAACTCGTAACTCAAATATTTTACCTCTGCGATCATATCATAGAAACTTTATTTTCTTGTCACGATGATTTTCCACTTCACTCTGAAATTCTTTGAACTTTTCAAATGTTTCAGACTTGTGTTTCATCAAGTAGATATACCCATATCTGCTCAAATCATCTGTGAAGGTCAGAAAATAACGATACTTGCCGTGAGCCTTAACACTCATCGGATCGCATACATCAGTATGTATTATTTCCAATAAGCCAGTTGCTTACTCCATTGTTCCAGAGAACAGAGTTTTTAGTCATCTTGCCCATAAGGCATGGTTCGCAAGCATCAAGTGATTCATAATCAAGTGATTCCAAAATCCCATCAGCATGGAGTTTCTTCATGTGCTTTACACCAGTATGACCTAAACGGTAGTGCCATAAATGAGTTGCACTATCATTATTTAACTTTCCATCTTTTGGTTTCAATATTATTAATATGTGTATCACTATGATCGAGATCCAACAAACCATTTTCATTGGTGTGTATGACCATAGAAGGTTTTATTCATGTAAACAGAACAACAATTATTCTCTAATTTAAATGAATAACCGTATTGCAACAAACATGATCAAATCATATTCATGCTCAAAGCAAACACCAAATAACACTTATTTAGTTTCAACACTAATCCCGAAAGTATAGGGAGTGTGCGATGATGATCATATCAATCTTGGAACTACTTCCAACACTCATCGTTACTTCCCCTTCAACTAGTCTTTGTTTATTCTGTAACTCCTGTTTTGAGTTACTAATCTTAGCAACCGAACAAGTATCAAATACTTAGGGGCTACTATAAACACTAGTAAGGCACACATCAATAACCTGTATATCAAATATACCCTTATTCACTTTGCCATCCTTCTTATCCACCAAAAATTCAGGGCATTTCCACTTCCAGTGACCATTTCCTTTGCAGTGTAAGCACTTAGTTTCTGGCTTTGGTCCAGCTTTGGGCTTCTTCGCAGGAGTGACAACTTGCTTGGCATTCTACTTGAAGTTCCCTTTCTTTCCCTTTGCCCTTTTCTTGAAACTAGTGGTCTTGTCAATCATCAACACTTGATGCTCTTTTCTTGATTTCTACCTTCGTCGATTTCAACATCACGAAGAGCTCGGGAATTGTTTTCGTCATCCCTTGCATACTATAGTTCATCACGAAGTTCTACTAACTTGGTGATGGTGACTAGAGAACTCTGTCAATCACTATCTTATCTGGAAGATTAACTCCCACTTGATTCAAGCGATTGTAGTACCCAGACAATCTGAGCACATGCTCACTAGTTGAGCGATTCTCCTCCATCTTTTAGCTAAAGAACTTGTTGGAGACTTCATATCTCTCAACTCGGGTATTTGCTTGAAATATTAACTTCAACTCCTGGAACATCTCATATGGTCCATGACGTTAAAAACATCTTTGAAGTCCCGATTCTAAGCCGTTAAGCATGGTGCACTTAACTATCAAGTAGTCATCATATTGAGCTAGCCAAACGTTCATAACATCTGCATCTGCTCCTGCAATAGGTCCGTCACCTAGCGGTGCATCAAGGACATAATTCTTCTGTGCAGCAATGAGGACAATCCTCAGATCACGGATCCAATCCGCATCATTGCTACTAATATCTTTCAACACAATTTTCTATAGGAACATATCAAAATAAACGGGGAGCAACATTGCGAGCTATTGATCTACAACATAAATATGCTAATACTAACATGACTAAGTTCATGATAAATTTAAGTTCAATTAATCATATTACTTAAGAACTCCCACTTAGATAGACATCCCTCTAATCCTCTAAGTGATCACGTGATCCAAATCAACTAAACCATGTCCGATCATCATGTGAGATGGAGTAGTTTCATTGGTGAACATCAATATGTTGATCATATCTACTATATGATTCACGGTGGACTTTTCGGTCTCCGTGTTCCGAGGCCATATCTGTTATATGCTAGGCTCGTCAAGTTTAACCTGAGTATTCTACGTGTGCAACTGTTTTGCACCCGTTGTATTTGAACGTAGAGCCTATCACACCCGATCATCACGTGGTGTCTCAGCACGAAGAACTTTCGCAACGGTGCATACTCAGGGAGAACACATTTACTATGATAATTTAGTGAGGGATCATCTTATAATGCTACCGTCAATCAAAGCAAGATAAGATGCATAAAAGATAAACATCACATGCAATCAATATAAGTGATATGATATGGCCATCATCATCTTGTGCTTGTGATCTCCATCTTCGAAGCACCATCATGATCACCATCATCACCGGCGCGACACCTTGATCTCCATCGTAGCATCGTTGTCGTCTCGCCAATCTTATGCTTCTACGACTATCGCTACCGCTTAGTGATAAAGTAAAGCATTACAGGGCGATTGCATTGCATACAATAAACCGACAACCATATGGCTCCTGCCAGTTGGCGATAACTCGGTTACAAAACGTGATCATCTCATACAATAAAATATAGCATCACGTCTTGACCATATCACATCACAACATGCCCTGCAAAAACAAGTTAGACGTCCTCTACTTTGTTGTTGCAAGTTTTACGTGGCTGCTACGGGCTTAGCAAGAACCGTTCTTACCTACGCATCAAAACCACAACGATAGTTTGTCAAGTTGGTGCTGTTTTAACCTTCGCAAGGACCGGGCGTAGCCACACTCGGTTCAACTAAAGTTGGAGAAACTGACACCCACCAGCCACCTGTGTGCAAAGCATGTCGGTAGAACCAGTCTCGCGTAAGCGTACGCGTAATGTCGGTCCGGGCCGCTTCATCCAACAATACCGTCGAACCAAAGTATGACATGCTGGTAAGCAGTATGACTTATATCGCCCACAACTCACTTGTGTTCTACTCGTGCATATGACATCATCGCATAAAACCTGGCTCGGATGCCACTGTTGGGGAACGTAGTAATTTCAAAAAAAATCCTACGCAAGATCATGGTGATGCATAGCAACGAGAGGGGAGAGTGTTGTCTACGTACCCTCATAGACCGATAGCGGAAGCGTTATAACAACGCGGTTGATGTAGTCGTACGTCTTCATGATACGACCGATCCAAGTACCGAACGCACGGCACCTCCGAGTTCTGCACACGTTCCGCTCGATGACGTCCCTCGAACTCCGATCTAGCCAAACTTTGAGTGAGAGTTCCGTCAGCACGACGGCGTGGTGACGATGATGATATTCTACCGATGCAGGGCTTCGCCTAAGCACCGCTACGATATTATCGAGGTGAACTATGGTGGAAGGGGGCACCGCACATGGCTAATAGATCTCAAGGATCAATTGTTGTGTCTATGGGGTGCCCCCTGCCCCCGTATATAAAGGAGTGGAGGAGGGGGAGGGCCGGCCCTCTCTATGGCGCGCCCTAGGGGAGTCCTACTCCCACCGGGAGTAGGATTCCCCTTTTCCTAATAGAACTAGGACCCTTCCAAGTAGTAGGAGTAGGAGGGAAGGAAAGGGAAGGGAAAAGGAGAAGGAAGGAAGCGGGCGCCCCACTCCCTAGTCCAATTCGGACTAGCCCATGGGGAGGGGTGCGGCCACCCTTTGAGGCCTTTCTCTCCTTTCCCGTATGGCCCATTAAGGCCCAATACGAATTCCCGTAACTCCCCGGTACTCCCAAAAATACCCGAATCACTCGGAACCTTTCCGATGTCCGAATATAGTCGTCCAATATATTGATCTTTACGCCTTGACCATTTTGAGACTCCTCGTCATGTCCCCAATCTCATCCGGGACTCCAAACTCCTTCGGTACATCAAAACTCATAAACTCATAATATAACTGTCATCGAAACTTTAAGCGTGCGGACCCTACGGGTTCGAGAACTATGTAGACATGACTGAGACACGTCTCCGGTCAATAACCAATAGCGGAACCTGGATGCTCATATTGGCTCCCACATATTCTACGAAGATCTTTATCGGTCAGACCGCATAACAACATACGTTGTTCCCTTTGTCATCGGTATGTTACTTGCCCGAGATTCGACCGTCGGTATCTCAATACCTAGTTCAATCTCGTTACCGTCAAGTCTCTTTACTCGTTCCGTAATACATCATCCCGCAACTAACTCATTAGTTGCAATGCTTGCAAGGCTTAAGTGATGTGCATTACCGAGAGGGCCCAGAGATACCTCTCCAACAATCGGAGTGACAAATCCTAATCTCGAAATATGCCAACCCAACATGTTGTTGGGTTTCATAGTAATTTCAAAAAATTTCCTACGCTCACGCAAGATCATGGTGATGCATAGCATTGAGAGGGGAGAGTATGATCTTCGTACCCTGGTAGATCGACAACGGAAGCGTTTGGTTGATGTAGTCGTACGTCTTCACGGCCCGACCAATCAAGCACCGAAACTACGGCACCTCCGAGTTCTAGCACACGTTCAGCTCGATGACGATCCCCGGACTCCGATCCAGCAAAGTGTCGGGGAAGTGTTCTGTCAGCACGACGGCGTGGTGACGATCTTGATGTACTACTGTCGCAGGGCTTCGCCTAAGCACCGCTACAATATTATCGAGGACTATGGTGGCAGGGGGCGCCGCACACGGCTAAGAATAAGATCACGTGGATCAACTTGTCTCTATGGGGTGCCCCTGCCTCCGTATATAAAGGTTCAAGAGGGGGAGGCCGGCCGGCCATCATAGGGCGTGCCAGGAGGAGTCCTACTCCCTCCGGGAGTAGGACTTCTCCCCCAATCCTAGTTGGAATAGGATTCGCGAGGTGGGAAAAGAGAGAGAGAAAAGAGAGAGGGGGGCCGGCCCCCTATCCTTGTCCTATTCAGACCAAGGGAGGGGAGGGGCGCGCGGCCCATCTTGGGCTGCCCCTTCTCTTTTCCACTAAGGCCCACTATGGCCCATATAGCTCCCGGGGGGTTCCGTAACCTCCCGGTACTCCGGTAAAATCCCGATTTCACCCGGAACACTTCCGATATCCAAACATAGGCTTCCAATATATCAATCTTTATGTCTCGACCATTTCGAGACTCCTCGTCATGTCCGTGATCACATCCGGGACTCCGAACAACCTTCGGTACATCAAAATGCATAAACTCATAATGTAACTGTCATCGTAACCTTAAGCGTGCGGACCCTACGAGTTCGAGAACAATGTAGACATGATCGAGACATGTCTCCGGCCAATAACCAATAGCGGAACCTGGATGCTCATATTGGCTCCTACATATTCTACGAAGATCTTTATCGGTCAGACCGCATAACAACATACGTTGTTCCCTTTGTCACCGGTATGTTACTTGCCCGAGATTCGATCGTCGGTATCTCAATACCTAGTTCAATCTCGTTATCGGCAAGTCTCTTTACTCATTCTGTAATACATCATCCCGCAACTAACTCATTAGTTGCAATGCTTGCAAGGCTTAAGTGATGTGCATTACCGAGAGGGCCCAGAGATACCTCTCCGACAATTGGAGTGACAAATCCTAATCTCGAAGTACGCCAACCCAACATGTACCTTCGGAGACACCTATAGAGCTCCTTTATAATCACCCAGTTACGTTGTGACGTTTGGTAGCACACAAAGTGTTCCTCTGGTAAATGGGAGTTGCATAATCTCATAGTCATAGGAACATGTATAAGTCATAAAGAAAGCAATAGCAACATACTAAACGATCGGGTGCTAAGCTAATGGAATGGGTCATGTCAATCAGATCATTCACTTAATGATGTGATCCCGTTAATCAAATAACAACTCCTTGTTCATGGTTAGGAAACATAACCATCTTTGATTAACGAGCTAGTCAAGTAGAGGCATACTAGTGACACTCTGTTTGTCTATGTATTCACACATGTATTATGTTTCCGGTTAATACAATTCTAGCATGAATAATAAACATTTATCATGATATAAGGAAATAAATAATAACTTTATTATTGCCTCTAGGGAATATTTCCTTCAGTCTCCCACTTGCACTAGAGTCAATAATCTAGATTACACAGTAATGAGATTTAACAACAATAGTTCACATCACCATGTGATTAACACCCATAGTTCACATCGATATGTGATCAACACCCAAAGGGTTTACTAGAGTCAGTAATCTAGTTCACACTAGGTATGACACCTAGATCGATATGAACTCCTTCATCCAGACTCCTTCATTTGCTGCTTCCGAAGCAGCTATGTATTCCGCTTCACACGTAGATCCCGCCACGACGCTTTGTTTAGAACTGCACCAACTGACAGCTCCACCGTTTAATGTAAACACGTATCCGGTTTGCGATTTAGAATCGTCCGGATCAGTGTCAAAGCTTGCATCAACGTAACCATTTACGATGAGCTCTTTGTCACCTCCATATACGAGAAACATATCCTTAGTCCTTTTCAGGTACTTTTCAGGATGTTCTTGACCGCTGTCCAGTGATCCACTCCTGGATTACTTTGGTACCTCCCTGCTAGACTTATAGCAAGGCACACATCAGGTCTGGTACACAGCATTGCATACATGATAGAGCCTATGGCTGAAGCATAGGGAACATCTTTCATCTTCTCTCTATCTTCTGCAGTGGTCGGGCATTGAGTCCGACTCAACTTCACACCTTGTAACACAGGCAAGAACCCTTTCTTTGCTTGATCCATTTTGAACTTCTTCAAAATCTTGTCAAGGTATGTGCTTTGTGAAAGTCCAATTAAACGTCTTGATCTATCTCTATAGATCTTTATGCCTAATATGTAAGCAGCTTCACCGAGGTCTTTCATTGAAAAACTCTTATTCAAGTATCCCTTTATGCTATCCAGAAATTCTATATCATTTCCAATCAGTAATATGTCATCCACATATAATATCAGAAATGCTACAGAGCTCCCACTCACTTTCTTGTAAATACAGGCTTCTCCAAAAAGTCTGTATAAAACCAAATGCTTTGATCACACTATCAAACGTTTATTCCAACTCCGAGAGGCTTGCACCAGTCCATAAATGGATCGCTGGAGCTTGCACACTTTGTTAGCTCCCTTTGGATCGACAAAACCTTCCGGTTGCATCATATACAACTCTTCTTCCAGAAATCCATTCAGGAATGCAGTTTTGACATCCATCTGCCAAATTTCATAATCATAAAATGCGGCAATTGCTAACATGATTCGGACAGACTTAAGCATCGCTACGGGTGAGAAGGTCTCATCGTAGTCAATCCCTTGAACTTGCCGAAAACCTTTTGCGACAAGTCGAGCTTTGTAGACAGTAACATTACCGTCAGCGTCAGTCTTCTTCTTGAAGATCCATTTATTCTCAATTCTTGCCGATCATTGGCAAGTCAACCAAAGTCCACACTTTGTTCTCATACATGGATCCCATCTCAGATTTCATGGCTTCAAGCCATTTTGCGGAATCTGGGCTCACCATCGCTTCTTCATAGTTCGTAGGTTCATCATGATCTAGTAGCATGACTTCCAGAACAGGATTACCGTACCACTCTGGTGCGATCTTACTCTGGTTGATCTACGAGGTTCAGTAGTATCTTGTTCTGAAGTTTCATGATCATTATCATTAGCTTCCTCACTAATTGGTGTAGGTGTCACAGAAACAGTTTTCTGTGATGCACTACTTTCCAATAAGGGAGCAGGTACAGTTACCTCGTCAAGTTCTACTTTCCTCCCACTCACTTCTTTCGAGAGAAACTCCTTCTCTAGAAAGTTTCCGAACTTAGCAACAAAAGTCTTGCCTTCGGATCTGTGATAGAAGGTGTATCCAATAGTCTCCTTTGGATATCCTATGAAGACACATTTCTCCGATTTGGGTTCGAGCTTAATCAGGTTGAAGCTTTTTCACATAAGCATCGCAGCCCCAAACTTTCAGAAACGACAACTTTGGTTTCTTGCCAAACCATAGTTCATAAGGCGTCGTCTCAACGGATTTTGATGGTACCCTATTTAACGTGAATGCATCCGTCTCCAAAGCATAACCCCAAAACGATAGCGGTAAATCAGTAAGAGACATCATAGATCGCACCATATCTAGTAAAGTATGATTACGACGTTCGGACACACCATTACGCTGTGGTGTTCCGGGTGGCGTGAGTTGCGAAACTATTCCGCATTGTTTCAAATGTACACCAAACTCGTAACTCAAATATTCTCCTCCACGATTAGATCGTAGAAACTTTATTTTCTTGTTACGATGATTTTCAACTTCACTCTGAAATTCTTTGAACTTTTCAAATGTTTTAGACTTATGTTTCATTAAGTAGATATACCCATATCTGCTTAAATCATCTGTGAAGGTGAGAAAATAACGATATCTGCCACGAGCCTCAATATTCATTGGACCACATACATCTGTATGTATGATTTCCAACAAATCTGTTGCTCTCTCCATAGTACCGGAGAATGGCATTTTAGTCATCTTGCCCATGAGGCACGGTTCGCAAGTACTAAGTGATTCATAATCAAGTGGTTCCAAAAGTCCATCAGTATGGAGTTTCTTCATGCGCTTTACACCGATATGACCTAAACGGCAGTGCCACAAATAAGTTGCACTGTCATTATCAACTCTGCATCTTTTGGCTTCAACATTATGAATATGTGTGTTACTACTATCGAGATTCAATAAGAATAGACCACTCTTCAAGGGTGCATGACCATAAAAGATATTACTCATATAAATAGAACAACCATTATTCTCTGATTTAAATGAATAACCGTCTCGCATCAAACAAGATCCAGATATAATGTTCATGCTTAACGCTGGCACCAAATAACAATTATTTAGGTCTAATATTAATCCCGAAGGTAGATGTAGAGGTAGCGTGCCGACTGCGATCACATCGACTTTGGAACCGTTTCCCACGCGCATCGTCACCTCGTCCTTAGCCAATCTTCGCTTAATCCGTAGTCTCTGTTTCGAGTTGCAAATATTAGCAACAGAACCAGTATCAAATACCCAGGTGCTACTGCGAGCATTAGTAAGGTACACATCAATAACATGTATATCACATATACCTTTGTTCACCTTGCCATCCTTCTTATCCGCCAAATACTTGGGGCAGTTCCGCTTCCAGTGACCAGTCTACTTGCAGTAGAAGCACTCAGTTTCAGGCTTAGGTCTAGGTTTGGGTTTCTTCTCTTGAGTAGCAACTTGCTTGCCGTTCTTTTTGAAGTTCCCCGTCTTCTTCCCTTTGCCCTTTTTCTTGAAACTAGTGGTCTTGTTGACCATCAACACTTGATGCTCCTTCTTGATTTCTACCTCCGCAGCTTTTAGCATTGCGAAGAGCTCGGGAATAGTCTTATTCATCCCTTGCATATTATAGTTCATCACGAAGCTCTTGTAGCTTGGTGGCAGTGATTGGAGAATTCTGTCAATGACGCCATCATCTGGAAGATTAACTCCCAATTGAATCAAGTGATTATTATACCCAGACATTTTGAGTATATGCTCACTGACAGAACTGTTCTCCTCCATCTTGCAGCTATAGAACTTATTGGAGACTTCATATCTCTCAATCCGGGCATTTGCTTGAAATATTAACTTCAACTCCTGGAACATCTCATATGCTCCATGACGTTCAAAACGTCGTTGAAGTCCCGATTCTAAGCCGTAAAGCATGGCACACTGAACTATTGAGTAGTCATCAGCTTTGCTTTGACAGACGTCCATAACATCTGGTGTTGCTCCAGCAGCAGGCCTGGCACCCAGCGGTGCTTCCAGGACATAATTCTTCTGTGCAGCAATGAGGATAATCCTCAAGTTATGGACCCGGTCCGTGTAATTGCTACCATCATCTTTCAACTTTGCTTTCTCAAGGAACGCATTAAAATTCAACGGAACAACAGCACGAGCCATCTATCTGCAATCAAGCATAAACAAGCAAGATACGTATCAGGTACTAAGTTTCATGATAAATTTAAGTTCAGTTAATTTACTTAAAGAACTCCCACTTAGATAGACATCCCTCTAATCCTCTAAGTGATTACGTGATCCAAATCAACTAAACCATGTCTGATCATCACGTGAGATGGAGTAGTTTCATTGGTGAACATTACTATGTTGATCATATCTACTATATGATTGGACCTTTCGGTCTCCGTGTTCCGAGGCCATATCTGTATATGCTTGGCTCGTCAAGTATAACCTGAGTATTCCGCGTGTGCAACTGTTTTGCACCCGTTGTATTTGAACGTAGAGCCTATCACACCCGATCATCACATGGTGTCTCAGCACGAAGAACTTTCGCAACGGTGCATACTCAGGGAGAACACTTCTTGATAATTAGTGAGAGATCATATTATAATGCTACCGTCAATCAAATCAAGATAAGATGCATAAAAGATAAACATCACATGCAATCAATAAAAGTGATATGATATGGCCATCATCATCTTGTGCTTGTGATCTCCATCTCCGAAGTGTTGGAAATATGCCCTAGAGGCAATAATAAATTAGTTATTATTATATTTCCTTGTTCATGATAATCGTTTATTATCCATGCTAGAATTGTATTGATAGGAAACTCAGATACATGTGTGGATACATAGACAACACCATGTCCCTAGTAAGCCTCTAGTTGACTAGCTCATTGATCAATAGATGGTTACGGTTTCCTGACCATGGACATTGGATGTCATTGATAACGGGATCACATCATTAGGAGAATGATGTGATGGACAAAGACCCAATCCTAAGCCTAGCACAAGATCATGTAGTTCGTATGCTAAAGCTTTTCTAATGTCAAGTATCATTTCCTTAGACCATGAGATTGTGCAACTCCCGGATACCGTAGGAGTGCTTTGGGTGTGCCAAACGTCACAACGTAACTGGGTGGCTATAAAGGTACACTACAGGTATCTCCGAAAGTGTCTGTTGGGTTGGCACGAATCGAGACTGGGATTTGTCACTCCGTGTAAACGGAGAGGTATCTCTGGGCCCACTCGGTAGGACATCATCATAATGTGCACAATGTGATCAAGGAGTTGATCACGGGATGATGTGTTACGGAACGAGTAAAGAGACTTGCCGGTAACGAGATTGAACAAAGGTATCGGGATACCGATGGTCGAATCTCAGGCAAGTAACATACCGATAGACAAAGGGAATTGTATGCGGGATTGATTGAATCCTCGACATCGTGGTTCATCCGATGAGATCATCGTGGAACATGTGGGAGCCAACATGAGTATCCAGATCCCGCTGATGGTTATTGACCGGAGAGTCATCTCGGTCATGTCTGCATGGTTCCCGAACCCGTAGGGTCTACACACTTAAGATTCGGTGACGCTAGGGTTGTAGGGATATGTATATGCAGTAACCTGAATGTTGTTCGGAGTCCCGGATGAGATCCCGGACGTCACGAGGAGTTCCGGAATGGTCTGGAGGTAAAGAATTATATATAGGAAGTGCTGTTTCGGCCATCGAGACAAGTTTCGGGGTCACCGGTATTGTACTGGGACCACCGGAAGGGTCCCGGGGGTCCACCGGGTGGGGCCACCTATCCCGGAGGCCCCATGGGCTGAAGTTGGAAGGGATCCAGCTCAAAGTGGGCTGGGGCGCCACTTCCCCCTAGGGCCCATGCGCCTAAGGGTGGGGGAAACCCTAAGGAAGAGTCCTAAGAGGGGAAGGCACCTCCTAGGTGCCTTGGGGAGGAGGGATTCCTCCCTTGGCCGCCGCCCCCCTATGAGATTGGATCTCCTAGGGCCGGCGCCCCCCCCCCTAGGCCCCCCTATATATAGTGGGGGAGATGGAGGACTTCTCACCTTGGCCTTTGGTGCCTCCCTCTCCCTCTCCAACACCTCCTCCTCCTCCATAGTGCTTAGCGAAGCCCTGCCGGAGTACTGCAGCTTCACCACCACCACGCCGTCGTGCTGCTGCTGGAGCCATCTTCCATCAACCTCTCCTCCCCCCCTTGCTGGATCAAGAAGGAGGAGACGTCGCTGCTCCGTACGTGTGTTGAACGCGGAGGTGCCGTCCGTTCGGCGCTAGGATCATCGGTGATTTGGATCACGACGAGTACGACTCCATCAACCCCGTTCTCTTGAACGCTTCCGCGCGCGATCTACAAGGGTATGTAGATCCACTCCTCCCTCGTTGCTAGATGACTCCATAGATTGATCTTGGTGATACGTAGAAAATTTTGAATTATTGCTACGTTCACCAACAGTGGCATCATGAGCTAGGTCTATGCGTAGTTTCTATGCACGAGTAGAACACAAAGTAGTTGTGGTCGTTGATTTTGTTCAATATGCTTACCGTTACTAGTCCAATCTTGATTCGGTGGCATTGTGGGATGAAGCGGCCCGGACCGACCTTACACGTACTCTTACGTGAGACTGGTTCCACCGACTGACATGCACTAGTTGCATAAGGTGGCTAGCGGGTGTCTGTCTCTCCCACTTTAGTCGGATCGGATTCGATGAAAAGGGTCCTTATGAAGGGTAAATAGCAATTGGCATATCACGTTGTGGTTTTTGCGTAGGTAAGAAACGTTCTTGCTAGAAACCCATAGCAGCCACGTAAAACATGCAAACAACAATTAGAGGACGTCTAACTTGTTTTTGCAGGGTATGCTATGTGATGTGATATGGCCAAAAGGATGTAATGAATGATATATGTGATGTATGAGATTGATCATGTTCTTGTAATAGGAATCACGACTTGCATGTCGATGAGTATGACAACCGGCAGGAGCCATAGGAGTTGTC